>NC_059441.1:16730130-16938901 GCF_021028975.2 Sphaerodactylus townsendi | reverse complement strand
GCCCCTGCCAGCATGGCCAATTGGCCATGCTGGCAGGGGCTGATGGGAATTGTAGTCCATAACATCTGGAGTGCCAAAGGTTCGCCACCACTGCCCTATGTTGCGCCTCTGCTTCCTTTTGCCAGCACACCAATAAAACGACTGGGCCAAATTTTACCCACACAATGGGGTTTTCTGTGCCTCCTTCTACCACTTCCTCCCCTCCTCGGGTGGCAAGGGCCAGGGCCAGCAATTGGCACTTCAGTATTCTCTTTCCGCATTTCCTTGGGAACCTACTACAGCTGCCTATTTTTGGCACAATTATTGGTTAGCAGCTGTTGCTTTGTTAATAGCTCAAGGAGAATCTGAATCACTGCCGTACCTGGTGTAACCAGGATTGGAGGCACTCCAGTTTTAGCAACATTTGTTTGACTCTTGACAGATGGCTGACAAAGCTCTGGGGTAGAACGATGAGGGAACTTGGCAGCCACAAGCAGATCTATTCATTCTACGTGTTAACAGAGATGCTTTTTGACTTGCACCGTTCTCTTGTTTTGTTTAGATCTGAGAGTGAGCTACTGCTTTACCAAATTTGAAGATGGGAAATGTTCCGTTCCCAAATCCAGGAACCATTCAAAGCAAGAGTGTTGCTGCAATATGCGTGGGGAAGGATGGGGTGATCCGTGCGAAATTTGCCCACAAGAAGGACAAGGTTTGTGTGAAAGTTTTTGTGTGCTCTCTTCAGCTCTCGCCTGTCCATGAAATAAATAATTTTGTGAGAATCACAGGAGCGGGGGGGCGGGGGGAGATAAGACTTTGAGGAAATGGACTTTTTTTGGGTTTTATTTCAAGTGCAGGTAATCATATTTCATAGAATCATTGTTGGAAGAGACCACAAGGGCCACCAAGTCCACCCTCCTGCCATGCAGGAACACATATCCAGCCTCTCTTTAAAAACCTCCACCACTCTCCAACTTACATTTCAATAGTTGGTAACCAGTTACAACTTCTGAATACATTCAGTTGAAAAGTGCCAATTCTTAATGTGGAAGGTATATTGTGTTTATGAAAGAGCTTATTTTATATCAGCAGAGTTTAAAGCGGAGCTACTCTGGTAAGATGATAAGGTCTATAGTCTTCTTGCACTCACTGCAGCCTTCTACCACACTTGGAAAAGAATATTCTTCACGCAAGATGTTCTTTCCATAGGAAGGTTTTACTTTTGCAGTTGCAAGGTTATACAAGTCTATGGTATACAAGACTATACAGAACTCTTCATCAAGAACACCGTGAACACACACACTGAACTTAGACTCAACTCAGAACCAATCACTGAACTTCTTATCCAACAAGGATACTTTTCCCCCACCCCGGCAACAGCCTCTCATTGGTCTAGAGTCACAGTTGAACTCACCAATCATGTTAAAGGTTAACTGCCACTTGTCCCTAGACTGACTGTCTCCGGCCTTTGAGTTTGGCAAACTTCTGCTGACTAGAAAATGACCCTTTTGTGAACCATTCTTTTTTATATATCATGACATTTTACACACGGTGTTGTGCCGAAAGAGTGTTTAGGTAGTGCACAGCAGAAATGTGAAACTGCCATGGAATGCATCTATTGTAATCCTTACCATAGGGTTGCCATCTCTAAGTATGGAAATTCTTGGAGCTTTGTGGGTGGAATCAGGGAAGGTGGGATTTGGGGAGGGGAGAGATCTCACCAGGGTATAATGTTTTAGATTCCACCCTCCAAAGCTGCTCTCCAGGGGAAGTGATCTCTGTAGTCTGGAAACCAGTTGTAATTTCAGGAGATCTCCAGTCCCCTACCTGGAGTTTGGTCACCTTACCTGGTTGATCTCTGAATAGATGCTTGCATTTCCACCTGTTTTTTCTTCCGCTCACAGTTTTTTGAAACCCCAACCCAACCCATTAAATGTTTGAGGTATAAATAATACAGTTAAAAGGGGGGGGGGGGGATCAAGTATGAATACAATCATGTTATGGTTGAAAACATCTACAATTAAACTCTTCCCAAAGCCAGGATTGGTTCAATTTGTGAATTGTGGGTAAACTACGAATTGTTCTGTAATGTTTGAAACTTACTTTAGAGTGTGGCTGCTTGTGTTCAAGGAAGGAATAAGAAATTATGACACAGTCTTCCCAAGCAGCAGATGAGGTGGTACACCAGTTTCTGGGCTATACCATATCAGACTGCAGGCGTGCACAACTGAATGCTTGTCCTTATATATATAAGACTTTCCATGTAAAACTGGTTAACTTTCTGCAGCTTAATCATTTATATTTCACTTTCAGATGCTTATCGGCAAATCTGCCCATTTGGATCTGGCGTTCTGATTGGGCCGTTCGGTGAACCAATTGGTAAGTCATTGGTGTTTGCAATATTACTGCGTTCGAAAGTTCTTTACTCTTAGGATGCACCTTGGTGTATGGCCTAACATTTTCCTCTCAGTTTTGCTCTTTATGAGCTGTGTGAAGACCCACTGATGTTTCTTTAGCTGGCCAAAGCAGTCTTATTAAGAGCGCGATCCAGAGTGAAGGGGACTAATCCCCCATTAAATTCGGTGCAGGCTCACGTCAACAGGGGCACCCCCCGCTGACAATGAGGGCACTGACACTTCGGGGGGGGGGGTTCTGCAGAGGTCCACAATGCCTGAACCCAAAAGCGCGGGAGGCTGCGGTGAGTCCATCTGAAGCAGAATTGACCACCATTGGAGGAGGGAGCATTCTCCATTTTTCCTCCTACCCATGCCACCAAGAAGCCTGATAAGAGGAGGAGGAGCTGTGATGCAGCCACGTCTTCCCCAGCCACGGCGCTCCCCTCTCCATCTGGATTGGGCTTCCCACCTTCTAGAACCCTAGTTGAGGAGGGGGTGCTTCCCCTTGGGAAGATAGATTTGACTATTCTCCACAGCGTATTGCGAGATGGACCTTCCTGCTCAGTTTCTTGCAATAACAATGGCGGCGGCAGCTCTGAAAATTTCCTTTGAGAGATTCCCTTCTCTTCCCACAGAACACAAGTCTCTGTGTGAGCGTACTTCAACCTGGCACTGCCCCCCAAATGTATCCAAATACATTTGGTAAATATCTTCATCAGGGCAACATAGTTCTCTTGTACTGAAATATGCTTCCTAGAAGGGTTCCGATCACACACCATGTGCCCCAAACACGTGTCAAGTGAAAAACTCCTAGGAAGGATTTTTCACCTTAAGGGAAACAAAACCCCCCACATATACAGTGGAACCTCGGTGTTCGCTGGTAATGCGTCTGGCGATGGCCGGCCAACACGGAAAATGGCGTATTCCAAGGTACGCCGTTCGTGCATGTGCTACACCATTTGCGCATGTGCAGCAGTGTTTGTGTAGCCTCGGAAGCTGACGGAAACTGAGGCTTCCGACGACTTCCGAGTGTGGAAGATGGTGCCCGGCGATCGGCGATCTCCGAAATCAGCGATTGCCGAAGGCGTCGATTTCCGAGGTACCACTGTACAATTACACAAACGATTGCTCGAATAAAAATCAGTGTCCTGTCTCTTCAGCCTTTTAAACTTTTGTTCTTCCTTTTGTTTTTATTTCTTGCATGATGTGATTTTGGGAGAAATTCAGTGCAGGATCCACCCATTAACAGGTTTTCCCCCTTTCTTCCCATTCAATTAATTCTGGGGTCAAGATGCGGATGAATGTCAGGACCCGGATAACTGTAAGAACGGGCAGTGTATAAACACTGATGGCTCCTATCGTTGTGAATGCCCGTTTGGATACATCCTTCAGGGACAGGAGTGCGTAGGTAAGTAATTCCATCATTTGCAATTCCAAAATCTCTGTTCCTCGTCAGCCGTGTTTCATCCACTAAGCAAACACAACCCAGCCAGACCTATTTTTGTGTGATTTGAAACTGATACTTACGATTTTGAGTTTCCAACAGTTGCAGAGATAAGCTTTGGGCCGTTGTAACAAACGCTGTGCTTTTGTTTTTACTGGCCGTAGACACCGATGAGTGCTCTGTAGGGAACCCGTGCGGAAATGGAACTTGTAAGAATATTATCGGAGGCTTTGAATGTACCTGCGAGGACGGGTTTGAGCCAGGACCCATGATGACCTGTGAAGGTAGGTGCCACCATTCCCCTAAAGGAGGGTTGGGTGGATATTTCCAGGAGGCATATATAGTCTAGACAACTGGAGAGTGTGCTTCTCAATCATTCTTGTAACAGGAGAAAAAGGCAAACTCCATGCTGGGGATCATTAGGAAAGGAATTGATAATAAAACTGCAAAGATAGTCATGCCCTTATATAAAGCAGTGGTGCGACCGCACTTGGAGTACTGTGTTCAGTTCTGGTCGCCACATCTCAAAAAGGATATTGAGGAGATAGAAAAAGAGCAGAGAAGGGCAACAAGGATGATTGAGGGACTGGAGCACCTTCCCTATGAGGAGAGGCTGCAGCGTTTGGGACTCTTTAGTTTGGAGAGGGAGATCACGCCTGAGGGGGGGGATATGATTGAAGTCTATAAAATTATGCATGGGGTAGAAAATGTTGACAGAGAGAAATTTTTCTCTCTTTCCCACAATACTAGAACCAGGGGGCATTCATTGAAAATGCTGGGGGGAAGAATTAGGGACTAATAAAAAGGTACAAAAGCACTTCTTCACCAACGTGTGATTGGTGTTTGGAATATGCTGCCGCAGGAGGTGGTGATGGCCACTAACCTGGATAGCTTTAAAGGGGGCTTAAACAGATTTTGGAGGAGAAGTCGATTTATGGCTACCAATCTTGATCCTCTTTGATCTGAGATTGCAAATGCCTTGACAGACCAGGTGCTCGGGAGCAACAGCCGCAGAAGGCCATTGCTTTCACCTCCTGCATGTGAGCTCCCAAAGGCACCTGGTGGGCCACTGCGAGTAGCAGAGAGCTGGACTAGATGGACTCTGGTCTGATCCAGCTGGCTTGTAAAAAAAAAGGCGCCATTTCCTTTGTGAGTCTTCTGGGGTTTTATTAGCTTTACTGGTTTTAATAATGGTTGATTTTGTTTGTGTGCTTTTTATTATTTCATCGTGTCTTGTTTATTGCATTTGTTCTTACAATACAGATGTCAACGAGTGTGCTCAGAATCCTCTCCTTTGCGCTTTCCGATGTGTGAACACGTTTGGGTCATACGAATGCAGGTGTCCTGCTGGCTATGTCCTCCGAGAAGACCAGAGAATGTGCAGAGGTAAAATTCCCACAAAGTTTTTATGTTTTTTTCTGTTTTATTTGCGGCTAGATGTGCAGATACTTTTCTAGGGCTGTTTCTGCACGGGCAAAATATGACGTCGTGGCAACGGAAAAAGAAGCGTCATAGCGAGGCTCGCGATCGCCAAGAAGCGACGGAGCGAGTCGCCGCCGCTCTGTAAAACGCCAAACCGGCGCCGAAGCATTTGCCGTGATTCAAAAAACGCTTAAACCCGTTCTTTCCCCTCGTGACGCATCGACGCCGCACTGCGCAGCGGAACCGCCGGTATCGGAGCCGCCAGCTTCCGCGAGCGCCTGGTCGTGCGAACCGTCACATGCCCGCGGGGTCTGGACGCTCGCGAGTTCCCGCCTCGTCTGTCTTAACGCTTGGAGGCGCCGCGACTTTCACGACGCCATCGCTGCCGCTGTTTTCGGCCATGCAGAAACAGCCTAGGTGAATAACCACAGGTCACGCTCTGGATTGAATTGGGCCACAGCCCTTTATTGAATGCTGAAGCTGAGCAAACAAGAGGAGCGCGTCTTAACAGCCGGACAGCATCACAACTGACCCAGCACCAACCCCAACTCCCGCCATTGGGGTGAATAGATCGAGCAGTCCCAGGTCAGCCGGGTGCTCAGCCTCTTGTGGTTGCGTTGGGCTCACCTGCAGAGGCCCTCCTGGCATGCTCCCGGAGCCCGACCCATCCCAAGCCCCGTTCAGAGGCCCCGAACCGCAGGGAGGTCCGTCGTGTGATTTCGGCCTCCCCACAAGGATTTCCTCTCCTCTGCCCAAGCCTCCAGGGCTGTGACGTAAGTTGCAGCACATCTAACAACGCTGTCCCAAAAGGGAGGGCAGGTCAGTTTTCCAAAGGCGCCAAAAGAGGCTGAGGCCACTGCGTGCTGCCTATTATATAGGGAGCGTGCTCCACCCATTGCACACGACATTGCCGGGTGGAAAGGCTCCGCTGTACGGCTGCCCAGGGCCACGACATGACCGGGCATTGCATATCGGAGTTCACTGCATGCCCTGCCCCCGTCGTAATTATGGGCCTTGTTGATTCAAGTGCCGTAATTTATTCTTCCAAAGGATTGCAGAGCCAACTTTACCAGCTTATAGAAATACAGCAGTATACTTTTGTTTATTGAAAGATTTATTGTTAGGGGTTAGTTCGTAGGTCATTGTATCCTATAGTTTATACTACAGTTGGGGAGAAGTCGCCATCTATGTTCACTATTACCTAGTTGTGTTGATTATGTATGTTGCTGTGACTATTGTTGCCTCACAGTTTGTGATGTTATAGCTTGTTGTTACAATGCTAGGTTTATTATATTATGTTTTATGATTCTACACTTATTGTTATTTATAATGTTACATTTATGATGCTGTTTTGATGTTATGATGCTATGATGGTATGTTTACTGATCCTTGTTTATACGGGAAACGGCACGTTTCTGTGCACTCACCTGTAAAGACAAAAAGAGATATCCTGCGGCCGAATAGTCAAGGGAAGGGAAGATCAGATTAATTTTAGACGACTTGGCTGGAAGTCCAGTTTTTAGCCAGACTTGGCCAGAAGTCCAGTTTTTTAGACTTGGCCGGAAGTCCAGTTTTTTAGCCAGTCCTTATTGGCTTCCTTTTTGCAATACTGTAGAGGCCTTTTATACCTAAACTTTTATCACTATCCCAATCTCTGTACTTTTATCCATTGTATCGCAATTTTAGGTGTAACAGGATTTTAAATCTAAGTCACAGGAAAAAATTTCATATAAATTATTTAATTCCTGCGAATATCCCCCCACTCAGTAATATTTACTTTATATTTTGTACTATGT
This sequence comes from Sphaerodactylus townsendi, assembly GCF_021028975.2. Lineage (NCBI taxonomy): Eukaryota > Metazoa > Chordata > Lepidosauria > Squamata > Sphaerodactylidae > Sphaerodactylus > Sphaerodactylus townsendi. Next base: position 16,931,864 of record NC_059441.1, on the reverse strand, counting down.
ACTATCTTTGATTGGTGAATTATTATTGCTGAATTATGGATTTCTGTTTTTGCTGTTCTGGTCGTAGACCGTAAATAAAATGATTTGGTATTTGATCCATGTTTAATGATACTATGTTTTTGATGTCTGTAGTATGATGTTCTGATTATTGATATTGTTATTATACTGTTGTCCACCTCCCTGGGCCTTTTGGGGGAGGGCAGTATATAAATGAAATATACGATACAATACGAAAACAAGAGTAAGTTACGCCACTTCTCTACCATTTTTGTTAAAAAAATGTATGTAATCTTTTTAGATCGGAATGAGTGTGAGGAAGGAACTCATGACTGCTCTGAAAAGCAAATGGAGTGTAAAAATCTGATAGGCACCTATATGTGTATATGTGGACCTGGGTACCAACGCACACCGGATGGTGAATCTTGCATCGGTAAGTGAAGGCAAGGTTGTCTCAAACCTGATTTCAGATTTCATGTTCAGGTTGAAATTTGGCTAATGCTAGAGAAAAGATGCTCATGTCTAGCAATCCTGCTGATAATGTAATATAAATTAAAATCTTCCAGCCAAAGTAGCTAAAAAGTCATATATCATTCCTAGTCCAAGAACTGTCTGTATCTGTTTTCATTAACAGATAACCTTGCAAATATTGTCTATGAGGTTATGTGAATGTGAATTGATTCCTGTTGTATGCCAGTGAAATTTGGGTTGTACTTGACAAGAAGCCGAGGGAATCATAACTAAATCCATTCCTCATATAAGATGTTGGGGTCTGGTGAGTGGTGTGCAGCACATGGAAAAGTTACAATTTATTTCTGAAATGCAAAGCAAATGCCCTAACCCATCAGGAATGAAGACGCAGTTTAGAAATGTTTGGGCATGCTCCGGCCTTCATAAAAGAAGGCTGATGTTCTCATATCTCGTATTTTCATTCAATCAGTAAGCAAAGTTTTTTTTTACTTATAACCAGAGGTGGGATCCAGCAGGTTCTCACAGGTTCCTGAGAGTAGGTTACTAATTATTTGTTTGTGCCGAGAGGGGGTTACTAATTGGTGATTTTGCCATGTGATTTTTGCCTTAGTTACGCCCCTCCTCTCAGCAGTAGCATGCAGAACTTGAAGCAGTCTAGCACCGGCGTGCGTGGCAGCCTGTGCCTGCGTGCATTCGTTTCCTGCCCAAGGACCGGCGCAGCGGCTGTGTCCTTGCCACAGCCCCGCCCGGGAATGCCCCGCCCCTGGAATGCCCGGCCATGCCCCATGCTGCCCCGCCCAGCCCCATTGGCACTACGCCACAGTTTGAATCCCACCACTATGGGAACCTGTTACTAAAATTTTTGGATCCCACTTCTTATAACCTAACAAGTCCCAATGAAAGAGGCTGACTATAAATGAAAATAATACTACCTGCTGTGTAATAAAAAAAGGTTAGAATGCAGTAAGATCCTCAGCCCTCTTTAAGATACTCTATGGCCCCTTCCACACATGCAGAATAATGCACTTTCAATCCACTTTCAATGCACTTTGCAGCTGGATTTGATTGTGTAGAACAGCAAAATCCGCTTGCAAACAGTTGTGAATGTGCATAATTTTGCATGGGCAGAGGGAGCCTACGAACATCACCGTAGGCGGTGTTATATAAAATTATAGTAATATAAAATATTTGATTTTGCTTAGTTTCCTAGTACTGATTGTGTGTATGTGTTGTACGTTGAGTCTCTGTGAAAAGACGGTCCACAGATGAAGTAGATAAGCAACACATTTGAAATTACATAAGATAATTGTATTAATTTTTGTCATCTGTTTAAAAAAATAGACGAGAATGAATGTCAAACCAAATTTGGGATCTGTGAAAATGGACGCTGCGTCAATACAGTTGGGAGCTTCCAGTGTGAATGTCACGATGGCTTCAATGAAAACGAGGCTAAAAATGAATGCATAGGTAAGTGGTTGGGTTCGATAAAGGTAAAATGGAAGGGATCTGCTCCAGTAATTATTCTCGGTCTTTTGCATGTGACACCTTCACAAAGCCCACCGCATTCAACTAAAACTTACTATGTGACTGTTTAACAATTGATGTTAGTTAGTGGGGTAGTTTCTTTATCTTTATTAACCTTTAATAGGCATAGATAAATCAAGATTTACACAGACACATTCTGCAGTCTCAAATATAGTTCAGTAGCAAGAAAATAGTCCACATAACTCGATGGTTGACTTCGAGGGATTCAGATCACTTCAGATTTTTTTTAAAGAAATAGCCAGAGCAAATGACAGTAAATACCCCTACACATCAATGTAAAACTACAATCTAATATAAAATTGCAATATAAATAGATCTGTTTAGCAAGTTAAAAGCAAAATAATACAGCAATAGGTATCCTACCATGGCTAAATATTAGACCGTGTGTATCAGTTAGATTGGGGAAGATACCTATCTTTTATAAGAAGTTCTACATTTGTTTTATGTATCATATTTGATATTTAAAGATTTGATTCTGTGCCAAATAATAATGAACCAATTTGGTTTAGTGTACTGGTATAGTATATTAAAAAACACACACACACAGTTAAAAGTAATAAAATGGGAATAAGTTAGCACTTTAAAATGGTTGTCAGGTATAGAGCAACCGTACGTGTTGTATGAGCATTGTAATCTCCAAGAAGAAAACGTATGGCAACGGTAGGGTTAGAAATTTTCCTCGCAGGTGTGGGGTAGTTGTCATGAAATGAGTCCTTTGGTGTAGGCCAGGGGTCTGCAGCCTGCAGCTCTCCAGATGTTCATGGACTACAAATCTCATCAGCCCCTGCCAGCATGGCCAATTGGGTAGGCAAACAGCAGAAGAATCTAATTGGAGTCATTTAAATGTTGGGGAGAAACTTAGGGGTGTTTTGGGGCCACTTCACATGCATAACTTAAACCTGAAAAGCTGCATGGACTGGTTCCGCTGATAAACACTATATGTTCCAGATCTGGAAGTTACAGTCATGGTATTAGATCAGTGGTATGTCTTATTCGCACATGCAAAATGGTTGCTTAACGTTGCAGATGTCAGTGGACCTCTGCATTTATGGACCAGGTTTTTAAAATCGTTTCATTGCTGACTCCCTTTACTACAGAGGTCTTTTTCTGTAGGTATGTCTGGGCTGCTGTACAGCAACAAGCATTTAAATGTGCCCATGGGCTGGAACCAGACTAGATAAAGAATCTCTGCTGATTCCTCCATCTCTCTGTAGACCCCCCTCATGTCATTCCACAGGGTCCCAGATCAGGGGAGGGGCAGGAAAGTTCCCTTTTGCACTTGGAGAATTTAGTCTGGATCCAACCCCATGGCTATATCAAACATCACGCAATGAAGTCCTTAACACACATTCAGCAAAAAACATTCCACTTACCCAGGACTCATCAGCAAGTTGCAGACAATCAAATGGGTTTGTGGGAAGGTTTGATTTAATCAAGGCCATTAATCTGCTTCTGTTTCGGCATCACCTTAGCTCTGTGTTGTTCTGTTCATATCGACTGTTCTTTGGAATATTACAGCTCTGGTTGTTAATTTCTCCTTTCTAGAGGTTGGAGGGAAGAGGCCAAGTGTCCTATACTCTGTCTCACCAAAAGATTAAAAAAACACAGACAAAATTGTAACTTTGTTGGCTACATGCTGGACTGTCTCAAAAGTGCAGAGAAGGGCAACAAGGATGATTGAGGGACTGGAGCACCTTCCCTATGAGGAAAGGCTGCAGCGTTTGGGACTCTTTAGTTTGGAGAGGAGACGTCTGAGGGGGGATATGATTAAAGTCTATAAAATGATGCATGGAGTAGAAAATGTTGACAGAGAGACATTTTTCTCTCTTTCTCACAATACTAGAACCAGGGGGCATTCATTGAAAATCCTGGGGGGAAGAATTAGGACTAATAAAAGGAAACACTTCTTCACGCAACGTGTGATTGGTGTTTGGAATATGCTGCCACAGGAGGTGGTGATGGCCACTAACCTGGATAGCTTTAAAAGGGTCTTGGACAGATTTATGGAGGAGAAGTCGATTTATGGCTACCAATCTTGATCCTCTTTGATCTGAGATTGCAAATGCCTTAACAGACCAGGTGATCGGGAGCAACAGCCGCAGAAGGCCATTGCTTTCACATTCTGCATGTGAGCTCCCAAAGGCACCTGGTGGGCCACTGCGAGTAGCAGCGAGCTGGACTAGATGGACTCTGGTTTGATCCAGCTGGCTTGTTCTTATGTTCTTATGTCTTTGTTTTAGAATGCTCTGTTTGGGTCCTAGTGCCTACCTCGTCATAACAGGATTTCTCTTTGCTCAATGTCTTGTCTTTTGCTTTCCCCAGGCATCCTGATCTCTTTCTCACTGCTGCCTGACCTTACTTCTCTCTGCTCGCAATCTCTAAGCGTGGCTAAGTATGCTCTTTCTTCTTTTATACTCTTGCTTCAAAGTCCCCACTTCATACACTTACTCCTTCCAAATACCCCGTCACGTTGCAAGTGACTTGAATTTGCCTTGCAGACAACAGGGAAGGCTACTGCTTCACCGAGGTCTTACAGAGCATGTGCCAGATCGGATCCAGCAACAACAATGCCGTGACCAAATCGGAGTGCTGTTGTGATAGCGGGCGAGGATGGGGACCCAATTGTGAACTCTGCCCTTTCCCGGGCATGGTTGCGTTCAAGAAGCTTTGTCCCCTCGGCCTTGGATTCACAACCAGTGGAGAAGGTTTGTTTGTTGATTTTATTGGTTTAAAAATTCTCTGTGCCTTATTTCCACCCAGATAGGGTCCCCAAGATGGTGGACGTCAAAACGTCATATCAGAGTTAGTGGGGAATAATACATATTCAATCCACTTTCACATCTGTTTGAAAGCGGATGTTGCTATTCTGCACAGTAAAATTCATTTTTTAAAACATTATAGTATAGTTTGAAATTTCAGTACATTTATACAATATATGCATTCTTGTTGACATATTCCAAACCATACTTTCCCCCCTTTTTCCCCTTTCCCCCCCTCAATTTTCTTTCTCATTTAAGTAAGCAGCAATAAGTTCCATCTTTGTATTCTCTTCTCCCATATTTCTTCTTTGACCCCAATGTCTTTCATCCAGTCCATAAATTGTGTCCAGATCTTCAAAACGTCTCTCTGTTTCTCTTGCCATAAATTATTTCTTGCCATTATTTCAAAAATGTCCAGTTGTATTTGTTCCCATATATAAAGCCATTTCAAAATACTCCATTTCTTCTTATCTTTCCATCCCAATGCTACTACTGCATGTGCAGCTCTTATCATCCCTTTATACATTAAACCATATTTTTAAATCTATTTTATTCTCCTCAACTATTCCTGTAAACAGCAAACTGCACAGTAAAATTCAGTTTCAAAGTGCACTGGAAGTGGATTGAATGTGCATTATTCTGCACGTGCGAAAGGGGCCATAGAACAAAGACCTCCTGGAAACTGAGGGCCTTTCCCCACCTCTTTCCCTTCGGTCGGCCACTTACCGCTGTGTGTGCAATTCCCAGCTGCCAGCTGCATCCCTCGGCAACGCCACCTCGGCGTCACCCAGTCTCTCCTGGTTTATTTATTCTTTGCAATAAACTGCACATCTTTCCCTCTCCTCCTGCCTGTTTGGACTTGTGGCTGCAGCAGGAGGCAAAGAAATGGCCCAAGGCTCTGTGCGGGGTCATCAAAAGGCGCCCTGTGCAAGAGCGCCAGGGATGCCTCGCGCTGAGGGGGCACGACAGCGGCAGCGTCGAGGCGACTGTGCTGTCGCCGCCCCTCTTGTGGGGAGTGCCAGGGGACCCTGCGCTACTCTCCTCAAGTAGCGCGGGGCTGAAGGTAAGTGAGGAAAGGCCCTGAAACACCAAAAACAGTTGTTCAGCTGAACACAGCAGTTTGAACCCAAGCTCTCTGTTCTAAAGAAAGAAGGGGGCTTCTGTGTTCAGGGTACAGGGTGGTGATTTTCGCTGTCCTCACACCCACTGGAGACTCCCAGTATGCTCAGTCTACTGTTCCCGAGGGTCTGTTGATCCCCAAAATAAAGTTTGAGGGTGGGGAATCTTTGGTAGGAGAAAGCAGGTAAATCCCTACTTCCTGTGGGCTGCTTTGCCAGCAGATCTTGATAGATGTGTGCCAGTAAGCTACTTGTGTGTTAAGATGTATGCTTTTATTGAGCATTTGTGTGACATGGGTTATGGAGGAAATGTTTGTAACTGTAGCCTGAGAGTGCCCCCTTTTCCAGTCTGAAAAGTTTCTCCAGGTAATACTTAGCTGAAGACACAGTTCACTGAAAGCCTTTTCCACACTCCAAATTGGAGAGGGAGAGAAAGAGATGACTCAGTGTTCGTTGGGGGGCCTTGCGAGTTCCCCCAGATCAGTGCAAATATGCCTCTGGCACAGTTTGCCAAAATACCATAGTCCAAGCTGCTGGAGTTAAGTGTCCTTATGAAATCATTAATCCCATCTGCATTAGTCCTTGGAATGTTTTTTCATGGAGCGTTTCCCCACTTACCATGAGCCCCCTATGCCGCGCGCTATTCTCAGCGCGCGTCATTTCTGGCTCTGCGTGGGGTCATCAAAAGGCGCCATTTTGAAGAGCGCCAGGAATGACGCGTGCTGAGGGGGCGCGACAGCGACAGCGTCGGGGTGGCTGCGTTGTCGCCGCCCCTGAAGTGGGGAGTGCCGGGGGACCCCACGCTACTTGGCTACAGTAGCGCGCAGCAGAAGGTAAGTGGGAAAACGCTCATGGACAGCCTAAAACTGTGCTACGTTTCCATGAAATGTCTACAATAGTGGTGTAGCACCAAGGGGGTGGGGTGGGATGTGATGCACCAGGTGCGCACTGGTGCAGGGGCAGAGCCAGCGCGTTCCGGGGGCATGGCAGGGGCGCAGGACACGAGCGTGCCCTGGGTGTAGTTCCTCCACGCTACAGCCGTGGTCTACAGCAATGTACAACCAAGCTAGGCAATTGAAACCCTTTGACCACTGACATCTATGCCCATATTGATGCAGGACTCTCCCTTCACCCAGTCTCTCCTGATTTATTTATTTTTTGCAATGAACCGCACATCTTTCCCTCTCCGCCTGCCTGTTTGGACTTGTGGCCACAGCAGGAGGCAAAGAAACGGCCCAAGGGTCAGAACGGTGGTCATAAAGCACATCGTGTGATTCCCAAGTCTAGCTGGGAGAAGAAATTTAATAGCTCTGTTTCAGTGTGTCACTCGGGACGCAAGCCAAGTGGAAAGAGGGTCAGAGCTTGCTGAGTTTCACATACTCGGCCTCCCACTCTGACACTGGTTTTATTTCGTTTCCAAATCTCTTGTTTCCTTCTGTTCTAAAATGGCATGAAGTCATGGTCGTCCTCCCCCCCCCCCCCCCCCCGGCTTCCTAAACCAAAAGTGTGTCTCTCTGTGGATAGAGCAGTCCTGAATTTAGGCAGGCTGTCTTTCCCTCACCAGAGGTGGGATCCAGCAGGTTCTCACAGGTTCCTGAGAGTAGGCTACTAATTATTTGTGTGTGCCGAGAGGGGGTTACTAATTGGTGATTTTGCCACGTGCTTTTTGCCTTAGTTACGCCCCTCCTCTCAGCAGTAGCGCGCAGAACTTTAAATAGTCTAGCAGGAGGTGCACCGGCGTGCGTGGCAGGCTCATGCGCGCAGTATTCATTTCGCCTGCGATCTAAGGATCTCCATGAAGGCTGCGTCCTTGCCACAGCCCCGCCCAGGAATGCCCCGCCCCCGGAATGCCCGGCCATGCCCCTGTCGTGCCACGCCCAGCCCCATTGGCGCTACGCCACAGTTTGAAACCCACCACCATGGGAACCTGTTACTAAAATTTTTGGATCCCACCACTGTCCCTCACCCTTATGCCTTGTTCACAATTCTGTCTTCCTGCATATCAGATATTGATGAGTGCAAAGTCATACACGAGGTTTGCCAGAATGGAGAATGCATCAATGAAAGAGGAACTTACCGCTGCCAGTGCAAGGAAGGCTATATTACAGATATAACAGGCAAACGTTGTATAGGTAAGTTTGTTCCTTTTTTTAAAATTAAAACTGCACGAAAATTTTAAGAAACACACAGAATGGCCTTTTCATTTTCGTAGCCAAAATGACAGAGGAATCCGCAGTCCTTATTAGGAAGTCCATTAAGAACTCAACAGTTTCTCACCAGCCTGATGGGAGAGCAGACAGATCAAGTATTGTTTGCGAGAGCCCAGCGGTCTATTTCCGTAATTATGGCAACAATCGTAAGAGCACTTTCCCGGAATGTACTTCTGAGCAGAGCTGCTTACGGTTGCTCCTTTATAGATATTCCCATCTGCATTCAGAGGTACTTCTCAAGTCTGCTCCGCCATATTTTCAGTAGGTTTTTAGTTCGGCCATCTCTGCAAGAGTTTGTGTCTTCAGTTACAATCCATTTATTTAATGAGCATTTGGAATTAAGGACATGGGCCCAGTGGACTCTGTAATCCAGTTGCCTGTCCCTGGGAAGCTCAGCAAGTGAAAGAGAAGGAGGAGGAGGAGGACAAGGAGGAGGAGGAGGAGGAGGAGGAGGAGGAGGAGGAGGATCAGAGGAGCATAGCATGAGCAGGAGGAGTTGTTGTTGTTTGGATTTATACCCCCCTTTCTCTCCTGCAAGGACACTCAAGGTGGCTTACAAGCTCCTTTCCCTTCCTCTCCTCACAACAGACACTTTGTGAGGTAGGTGGGGCTGAGAGAGTGCCAAAGAACTGTGGCCATCTCTAGTCCAAGGTCACCCAGCAGGGATGTAGGAATGCGGAAACACATCTGGTTCACCAGATAAGCTTCTGCCACTCCAGTTCTCCAGATTAGAACCCACCTGCTCTTAACCACTACACCACGCTGGCCAAGTCTTACTGTTGTCTCCCAGCCATTGGCGTTCAGAGAGACTCTGTCTCTGAACATGGAGGTTCCATTTAGTCGCCATGGCAGATGGTCACTGATGACCGCATTCCATGAATTTATTTTTTAAGAATAATGTGCAATTTCCATTCAAGTTGTCTGTGTTTTTCTTTTTGAACGTTTTATTTATTTTGCACATATAGCCAACATATACAGAAAAAGAAAAAAGTCCAAATCTGGTTTCTCCTCGCCCCTTTCAATAATAATAATAAAGGAAAAAGAAAACACACCCAAATCCCTACACGTATATATGGCGACTTCCAGCTACCTCGCTATGGATCTGAACATGAATCTGGTTCTGTGCTTATGGTTAATATCTGCAATTTTTCACTTTTAGTCCTTCTTATAAAACTGCTTTAGTCTAATACAGTGGAACCTCGGATTTTGCCGATAATCCGTCTGGCAATTATTGGCGAAATCCAAAATCGGCGATTTCCGAAACGTCACTGTTTGCGTATGCACAAACAGCGTAGCAAATTGCGTAAATTGCATAATTTAAGCTATTTACGTTGGCGAAATCCGAGACTGCCAGCAAAATCCGAGACGTTCTAATGGGCGGTGGCGACCGGCGAAAACTGAAATCGGCGATTGCCAAAGGTGCTGATTTCCGAGGTTCCACTGTATGCTGTTTTCATTTAAGTCTCGAATCCTGCCGTTATTTCTCTATTTGTATATATTTTCCATAAGCAACGGGTTTCCAATCTTTAAGGAAATTGTCCATAGTCTTGTCTCATATAAACACCATCAGCCTTGCAGCCTCCGCATATTCTGTGACATTCAAAATCCAGTCTTGTTTTGTTGGGATTTTATTGTCCCTCCATTTGTATGAATATAAAATCCTTGCTGCAGTTGTCATATACATAAAAAGTGTTCTGTATTGGTCAGGAATCCCCCCCCCCCCAACTCCAACAAAAAATGTATCTGGTTTTGTTTCAATTTCCATTTTCATAATCTAATTTCATTTGTCTGTTTAGCCCTCTTAATAAGCCCCCCCTCCCTTCATTATTTGGATTAAACCGAATTTCAAAGTTCCTTTTTGTTTTTAGATTTGAATGAGTGCAGCCAATCTCCGAAACCTTGCAATTTCATCTGCAAAAACACAGAGGGGAGTTTTCAGTGCTCGTGTCCAAAAGGCTACATCTTGCTGGAAGACGGGAGAAGTTGCAAAGGTAAAAGCTGCCAAAATGGTAGAGGGGGTTTAGAGGATTTCTCAAGGGTTCAGGTTGGGACCATTTTGAAAAGGAGGAAGGGGCCAGCATCCCAAGTGATACCCACCCCACACCCGGCCGAGCACCATGTTCTTTTCCCAAACCTGTTTCCTTCCTCTGAGTGGGCTGCTTAGAGCAGTGATGGCGAACCTATGGCACTCCAGATGTTCATGGACTACAATTCCCATCAGCCCCTGCTTAGAGAGATAGCACTTTCAAAGGGCTGAATTGCATTCATTGGTGGCAGCTGGCCCTTGGTCTAAACCAGGGGTCTGCAACCTGCGGCTCTCCAGATGTTCATGGACTACAATTCCCATCAGCCCCTGCCAGCATGGCCAATTGGTTTAGCCACCTGGGCTTAGAGATAGCACTTTCAAAGGGCTGAATTGTATTCACTGGTGGCCTTGGCCCTTGAGTCATCGGGGTCTGCAACCTGCGGCTCTCCAGATGTTCATGGACTACAATTCCCATCAGCCCCTGCCAGCATGGCCAATTGGTTCGCCACCACGGGCTTAGAGAGATAGCACTTTCAAAGGGCTGAATTGTATTCACTGGTGGCAGCTGGCCCTTGGTCTAAACCAGGGGTCTGCAACCTGCGGCTCTCCAGATGTTCATGGACTACAATTCCCATCAGCCCCTGCCAGCATGGCCAATTGGTTCGCCACCACGGGCTTAGAGAGATAGCACTTTCAAAGGGCTGAACTGCATTCATTGGTGGCAGCTGGCCCTTGGTCTAAACCAGGGGTCTGCAACCTGTGGCTTTCCAGATGTTCATGGACTACAATTCCCATCAACCCCTGCCAGCATGGCCAATTGGTTCGCCACCACGGGCTTAGAGAGAGATAGGCACTTTCAAAGGGCTGAATTATTGTGGCAGTTGGCCCAGTCGAAGCTTCAGATGTTATGGATACCCCATCAACCCCTGCCACAGGGGCTGATGGGAATTGTAGTTCATGAACATCTGGAGAGCCGCAGGTTGCAGACCCCTGGTCTAAACAGAGAACTGCCCAGTCTGATTTGTGTTGAGGGCAGGGCAGTTCTCAAAGTATCAGTGTCCGTGAAACAGAAACTGAGACCCGCTTTTCTTTTCAGATCTCGATGAATGTGCAACCAAGCAACACAACTGCCAGTTCCTTTGCGTGAACACCATTGGGGGCTTCAGTTGTAAATGTCCTCCTGGATTTACTCAGCATCATTCGTCATGTATTGGTGAGTGGTCACAATGCAGATTTTTCTTCGTATGTTACTGTTTGTATTAATGCACATGGTTTGTCTTTTTTTTTTTTAAAAAAAAAGTTTGTAATGTCCATGCTATATCTGCTACATTGCAGCTAGACCCTCACCGTTAAGCCAGTTAGCGTATATTATTTGCTTCACGGGAAAACTCTCTGGACTTGCGGATTCTCGAGCAATCTTATACTTGATACCTGTGAACCGAACCTATAAATATGAACAGAAATAGAAGTCTGTCTGCCTTATTTATCATACCCTCAAAATGAGTAATCTAATACTGATGGATGGCCCGGAATGGGATACGGGGTCAGACATAATAAACAGTGTTTATTATGCTTTGCCTTTTCCGTTCTGGAATGAAAACTTGCAAAAACTATCTGGATCAATTACATTTTCTACTCAACTGTGGTCCTTCCATTTCACTAGAGAGCAGAAAGCATCGCTTTTGTGTTCAGCCCTTCTGAAGCTCTCTATAAAAACACTCATACGGATATCGTAGATGCTTTTATGCACACGTCTCTTCAATATAATTTGTGGCTGTTTCTCTGTGCCACCGAGTCATTTGAGAAGAATTTTGAATAGACTCTTATTAACTATGGAGTGGTGTAGTGCAGAACATAACAATCCAGCTAAGCAGCCTGTCATTGAGAATATTTTTGTTTATTTATTTAAAATTATTCTGACTTTCAAAATGGTGGACAAAACCAAAGGACCATTGAAAAGGTCCCTATGAAACAAACTTTGCGACTGTGTAATGTGCTGTCAAGTTGCAGCTGACTTAATGGTGACCCCAGGAGAGGGCTTTCAAGGCAAGAGAGAAGCAGAGGTGGGTCGCCGTTACTTTCCTCTGCAGAGTTTTCCTTGGAGGCCTCTCTTCCAAGTACCAACCCTGCTTTGCTTGTGATGAGATTGGGTTATACCAGGTCGCCTTCCATCCCAAACAAACTCTAAACATCAGTTTAAAAGTTACCAACTAATAACATCGTCCATATAAATGACAGCCCAATGCGGACATGCCTCTTGTAGTCACACATAAGAACATAAGAACATAAGAACTAGTCTGCTGGATCAGACCAGAGTCCATCTAGTCCAGCACTCTGCTACTCGCAGTGGCCCACCAGGTGCCTTTGGGAGCTCACGTGCAGGATGTGAACGCAATGGCCTTCTGCTGCTGCTGCTCCTGAGCACCTGATCTGCTAAGGCATTTGCAATCTGAGATCAAGGAGGATCAAGATTGGTAGCCATAGATCGACTTCTCCTCCATAAATCTGTCCAAACCCTTTTTAAAGCTATCCAGGTTAGTGAAGGTGAAGTTAGTCCAGATTAATGAAGGTGGAGTTCACGGAGTGGGGCCTCGTGGGAGCTCTTAGTTGATGAGCTGGTTCAGGTGAGAACACCATGGATTGGGTCCAGCCAGAAAATGAAGGAGAAGGTCCCATTGGGCTGCCAAAATGACTAGGGATCACATGACCTGCATGGGGAAAATCCACATGGAACGTGTATCATAGTAAGGAGAGGAATCGTAAAGCTAGCTGGATCCAATTCTGTGCCACAGGAATCTCATTTTCCATGTTTTCAGAATGAGAAATATGTGGAATGGCCATAATCCATGAGATCAGTATCTTAACAGAACTTCTTGTTCCGGAGTTTCTTCCGGACGAATGAAGACAGAGTGAACCAGCTGACCTGTTCTCTTGTGTTCCTTTCTAGATAACAACGAATGCACCTCTGACATCAACATTTGTGGATCCAAGGGGATTTGCCAAAACACGCCTGGAAGCTTCACTTGCGAATGTCAGCGTGGCTTTTCGCTCGACCAATCTGGTTCCAGTTGTGAAGGTATACATGCAAAAGTCATGTGGCCTGTGGGTTTTTTAAAAAAAACTATTTATGTAACCTGGATAGCTTTAAAAGGGGCTTGGACGGATTTGGGAAGGAGAAGTCAATTTATGGCTACCAATCTTGATCCTCTTTGATCTGAGATTGCAAATGCCTTAGCAGACCAGGTGCTCGGGAGCAGCAGCCGCAGAAGGCCATTGCTTTCACATCCTGCCTGTGAGCTCCCAAAGGCACCTGGTGGGCCACTGTGAGTAGCAGAGGGCTGGACTAGATGGACTCTGGTCTGATCCAGCTGGCTTGTTCTTATGTTCTTATGTAATGAAGGCATTTTGCATAAATAAGCAGTAGGTCTACCTCTCTGCCATTTGCAAAGTGCGGCCGGAACTTACCGGGGCTGCCATTGCGGGATGGGGAGGGCCAAGCGAAGGCCCCTTCGAGTGCCTTGCCCTGTTAAGGGCAAGGCAGGTGGCATCGGGTCCCAGCCTGAGCATGCAGGCCAGCCGGGTCCCGCTGACATCAGGACCTCGCAGTGGCAGGAGGGCCACATCATCAGCAGGGGCCGGGGGGAGCGCCTATTTAAGGTCCTGCTTCTTGGCTCTTTGCTGCCTGCCTCCCAAACGCGGTTTGAAAAGAAATAGCAACCAGCTGATCTCCCCTCTGTTCTGGTTGGCATTCTTCCTCTGTTTAAAATTCCAGCGTGCCTTTTGGCTTGACTTCTGCCCAACTGTATGTTGATCCTTCCATTTCCTGTCTGTCGTTAGATGATTCTTCAAGGGCTTTTTCATGTTGCAGTTTAAATGGGGATAATTAGCGGGATGGGGATTGTTCAGTGGCAAGCACTCTTGTTTTTTTATATCCGTAAAGTCTGATCCCTGGCAGCTCCAGTTCAGAAAAAAATATTTCGGGTTAATAGTGCTTGGAGAAGCAGGGCTAACCCCAACAGAGATGGATTATCACAAGGGCCAGATCCAATACCTTCCCATCGGCCATTACAAAGGGTCGTTACTTATCCATGCCTCTCCAGGATCGGGTTTGTCCACACTGTAAAAATCAAGTGGAGACTCTTGCTCACATTATTCTTGATTGTCCGAGATATGTGGGCATTAGGAATTTCTCTCCCAGGCTGGCCCTAGACAAATCTGAAAGCGACTCTGGCTGTTCTGTTGTGGAGCTTCTGTTAAACAACACAGATGTCATGCTCTTGGGAAAAGTAGCAAAATTTCTTTTACAAGTGACAGAACTTTCTAAGTAATGTATACTGCTACATAGTCTTCCTGTCTGCGCTTTGAATGTACTCTTGATTTGTATTTCAAAAATGTCTGGCAATGCTCTAGAACCTATTTTTAAATACCAAATAAAGGTTATTGTTGTTATGTTATGTTATGAGAAGCAGAGCCCACCGTCTCATTCCATAACCCCTGTGACCTCATGAAGGCACCTTTCTATGTTTCTATGGGCAGCATGCTCCAGTCCAGAAAGACCTGCCAACCTTGCATGTGTACATGTTGGATGGCTGCTCCTTACCGCAGACAGATGAATTTACATAACTAATTCTGCCGCTTGTAGGTCACTGGTCTTTCCACGTGAACTTCTCATTTCACAAAACAAATTGAACATCTTTTCAGGTACAGGAGTAACATGAAAGTGTTATCTTCTGCCTTGGTATCCTCTTGTGAAAATTGACTTTCAAGGCCTGCTAAGTCAATTGAGGTTCCGCAAGGCAAAGATTAAGTTTAAAGTCTCATGTTGGATCTTTTTTTAAAACTCCCAATGGTTGGTTATATCTGATGGAAGATAAGATGTGTTCCATGGACCAGGAAAGTTTAATGCTTTTGGCATTGCTTTCCATGTAGGCAATTCTGGATTTTGTGTGTATGTGTGTTCAGGTTACAGAATATATGTCAAGGATGGCAAGTGAGAAGCCAATGGGTTAATATAAAGATCATAGAATCATAGAGTTGGAAGAGATCCCAAGGGCCATCAAGTCCAACCCCCTGCAATGCAGGAACACACAATCAAAATGGCTGCAAAATGTTGAATATATGCAGATGTAGTACATTATACATTTCCCAAATGGCTCTGTGTAAAATTCCACCTGCATTTTTCCTTTCGTAGATGTTGACGAGTGTGATGGAAATCATCGTTGCCAGCATGGTTGCCAGAATATAATTGGAGGATACAGGTGTAGTTGCCCACAAGGATACCTCCAACATTACCAGTGGAACCAGTGTGTCGGCAAGTCTCTTTCCTACTTGTGTGAACAAAGCAGCACGCTGATGAGTCAGAATAACTTTTTTGCTTTCAGGGCTTCAGAGTTACTTTCCTCTATGTCAGGACCAACCCAACCAATAGGCAAACCGGGGCAATTGCCAAGGACCCCAGAATTAGAAGAACGCCCCAAACCCTGTACTGGATGGAGCCAGCATGGTGTAGTGGTTAAGAGCAGGTTCACTCTAATCTGGAGAATCGGGTTTGATTCCCTGCTCTGCCACTTGAGCTGTGGAGGCTTATCTGGTGAATTGGGTTAGCTTGTGCACTCCAACACATGCCAGCTGGGTGACTTTGGGCTAGTCTTCGGCGCTCTCTCAGCCCCACCCGCCTCACAGGGTTCTTCGGAGAGTTCTTCGGAGCTCTCTCAGCCCCACCCACCTCACAGGGTGAAGTGAAGTCTTTATCTACGGTCAATGACCAAATACGATACAAATCTCCAATACAGCAAAAACATCCACAACAAAACAAGAAATGCAGATCTCTCTCCAGTACTTCAGCACTGTCCATAGATATATAATTATACAATGTAAGCATACCAAACAGCACAAAAACACTGAACAAAACAAGAGCCTTGATTTTAGACCTTTGATATGTTACCTCACAGGGTGGGGGGGGGGGGGGGGGGAAAGGAGATTGTAAGCCCCTTTGAGTCTCCTTATAGGAAAGAAAGAGGGGATATAAATCCAAACTCTCCTCCCCCTCCTTCTTCTACTGAGTCCGACTATTGGCTTCTCTAGTTTGGTATTGACAACAATATTTATTTTGTTTTATTGGGTTTTTATACTGCCCATCCCCTTTCAGACTCCGGAAGGAAAAAGCGTGCTTTCTTATTAGCTCAATGGGATGGCTGGGGCGACTCTATGCTCTGGAAGGACTTGGATTGGCCCTGCACTATGTGGTTCAGAAGAAGACTGCAAAAGGGTGCTAGGAGGTCCTTCTGACTCACTTGAGTTAAAAAGCCAAGACATTGACTCTGGGGATAAAAAGCTCACTATGTCTGTTATTCAGTCTTTATGTTAACTGCATCTGCCCTAGCAGTTGTCTTCGTGCTGTCAAGGGAGGAAAAGCAGTTTAAACAGTCAGTCTAGTGCTGTTTAAAAACATGTTCTCACCTCCAAAACAGTCCACATCACTAGTATGGATTGTGTAAATGAGTGGCATGTCCACTATACAATTGACTGGTGTACGATCTTGTCCCCCGTGAAGAGGAAGCATCTCACTGGTAGAAATCCCAAGTGCAACCTAACAAACTTGCAGGTTTACACTCCTGCAAACACAGAGTTCAGTAAAGCTAAAACTGGGTGGAAAATTCATGGCGGACTGTTCCAAGAAGAAGAAGAAGAGTTGGATTTATATCCCTCCTTTCTCTCCTATAGGAGACTCAAAGGGCTTTACAAACTCATGTATCTAATCTGGAGGAACCGGGTTTGATTCCCAGCTCTGCCGCCTGAGCTGTGGAGGCTTATCTGGGGAATTCAGATTAGCCTGTGCACTCCCACACACGCCAGCTGGGTGACCTTGGGCTAGTCACAGCTTCAGAGCTCTCTCAAGCTCCCAAATCCCACCTCACAGGGTGTTTGTTGTGAGGGGGGAAGGGCAAGGAGATTGTAAGCCCCTTTGAGTCTCCTGCAGGAGAGAAAGGGGGGATATAAATCCAAACTCTTCTTCTTCTTCTTTCCCTTCCCCCTCTCAACAAACACCCTGTGAGGTGGGCGGGGCTGAGAGAGCTCCGAAGAACTGTGACTAGCCCATGGTCTGCTCCAGGCCTGCTTCCTGTTCCTGGGTCACTCCAACATCTCAGCCTACTCTTAGACCTTGCTGTGAACTTGCTGTGTGTCCTACATTAATTGGAACAATCACTGAAAAACTAAGCTTGGAGGAACGTGTTAGAAGTAACAACCCTTCCTGAATTCTGCCAACTTGGAGGCTACAGATGCATGACTTACAGGGTGTGTGGGACGCTGCCACTTCAAAGCTGCCTTGTTGACAGACTTCTTCAGCTTTGTTTTGTCTCCTGATTTTTTTTTGTAGAGGGTCTTGGTTAACGTTATGGAAATGCAGCTGTCAACAGTTCTCAAACACATTAAATAGCTGTCAGAAAGAAAAAACTTCCCTGGGGATTAACAGAATGCCCATCGCTGCTTCCAGCATGGTGCAGTGGTTAAGGGCAGGTGGATTCTAATCTGGAGAACTGGGTTTGATTCCCCACTCCTCCACCTGACTGGCAGAGGCTTCTTCTTCTTCTTCTTCTTCTTCTTCTTCTTCTTCTTCTTCTTCTTCTTCTTCTTCTGCTTCTGCTTCTGCTTCTGCTTCTGCTTCTCCTCCTCCTCCTTCTTCTTCTCCTCCTCCTTCTTTTGCTTCTTCTTCTTCTCCTTCTTCTCCTTCTTCTTCTCCTCCTCCTCCTTCTTCTCCTCCTCCTTCTTCTCCTTCTTCTTCTCCACCTCCTCCTGCTCCTCCTTCTCCTTCTTCTTTTCCTCTTCCTTCTCCTCCTCCTTCTCCTTCTTCTCCATCTCCTTCTCCTCCTCCTCCTCCTCCTCCTCCTTCTTCTCCTTCTCCTTCTCCTTCTCCTCCTCCTCCTCCTCCTCCTCCTCCTCCTCCTCCTCCTCCTTCTCATATGTACCAAACACTCTTTATTTTTCCATTCTCATAATGAACAAATGAAGTCTGCAACTTCAAACCAAAGGTCGCTTTTGCTTCTTATCCAGCCGTTGCGGGGTAATCAATGTCCCTACAGCCCTGCTAGTGAAATGGCTCATGGAGAAAGTTGCTAATTACTTCAAGGGTATAATAGAAGGGGTTGGTCTGCCTGTATCTCCAAAATCATGAGAAACCACTTTTTTATTTTCATTGTCTTCCAGCCATGCAGCATGAATGTCCTCAGATCAGTTTTTATTAGGACATTTAGGGGTTTTGCCAGCGTCTAATTTAATGGGTCCATTCAAGATGGCAGTGGGTTGGTTTTTTTTTCCTGGGGTATGCGTAGAGTGACTCAAACTTGCGAGAGTCAGCGACCATGTGTTTGGCACAGTTTGCTTTCAAAAGCATATTAAAATGCCTTTCCTTGTTATCATTATGCAGCTCTAAGGGAGGTCTCTGTTTTTAATTATGCTTAAGAAAACTCGCTGACATTTTTACACAGCCCTCAGTTGGGAATGTAGATGTTCCAGCTCTGACAAGGGGATTTTGACAATTGCTCAAAAGTTGCTTTCATTCTGGAAAGATTGGATTAAAATTGGGAGGGAGACCATATGATTTGATTTTTTTAAAAAAGTCGCCCTTTTCAAGCTTTTCTGATTTTGTTGTTGTTGGGAGGGGGGGGGAACTCTGACGGAGAAGGGGATCTTTCAGAGCTGTTTTGGAAAGTTCCAAATTCTTCTGTTGTTGCAAATAGTGTTTTCTGGGACAACAGTGTCAAGATCAATGAAGGCTCATTTATGTAACCAAAATGGTATGTCCTGTGTGTGCTCTTTCAACCAGAGACGGATGGATGTGTATCAATCCTTTCTTGTGTAACTGATTTACAATCACCGTCTTCTTTGCAGGACTTTCTCTCTTTGCCAGCCCTGGTTCAACCCTTTCTGCCTTCTGTTTTCTCGACTCAAAATGCTATACTTGAGCTGCTGTCTGCTTCTGTAAAGGAAAACATACGTATCCCTCACCCAGTTGGGTGCGCAGCTCTCGATGGCCATTTAAGGTTGGGATGATGGTGGCCAGGAAGAGGAAAATTACACCCCCTTCCCCCCTGTCCAAAGCAAGCCCACCAGCAGCTGCTGTTTACAGAGGAAAAGAAACGTGTTGGAGATAAGCGTGCAAGTCTCAGCATGTTCTGTGACTTGACTTACAAATATATATACTACTTTCTAGTCACATTCCAAGTTTTGCTAGATTACTTGACTTACAAATATATATACTACTTTCTAGTCACATTCCAAGTTTTGCTAGATTATTGCAAGCAAAGGAAAATATAGATTCCAGTTATGGGGAATGTCCAGAGGTGGGATCCAGCAGGTTCTCACAGGTTCTCAAGAGTAAGTTACTAATTATTTGTGTGTGCCGAGAGGGGGTTACTAATTGGTGATTTTGGCACGGGATTTTCCTTAGTTACGCCCCTCCTCAGCAGTAGTGCGCAGAACTTGAAGCAGTCTAGCAGGAGGTGCACCGACTTGCGTGGCAGCCTGCGCCTGCGTGCATTCATTTCCCACCCAAGGACCGGCACAGCGGCTGCGTCCTTGCCACAGCCCCTCCCAGGAATGCCCCGCCCCCGGAATGCCCAGCCACGCCCCCGTCGTGCCCCGCCCAGCCCCATTGGCGCTACGCCACAGTTTGAATCCCACCACCATGGGAACCTGTTACTAAAATTTTTCTGGGAATGTCTCCGTCCTCCGTATTGCCACGGCTTTTTATTCTTCGTGAGTTAATCTGAGGTAGGGCGTAGAAAATCGCCTGTCCAGATCTAATCTCTGCCACATTGAACCATATTTGCATTCAAAATTTCTTTGTAAACATCCAGTTTGAAACCGGTCAGTTTGGGAACAAAAAACAAAACAACTGAAAGCCAAGCCATGCTTGGCAAAGACCACTGAGAATATCAGCCGACTAATTGCTGCAGCCGATTATTTCGTTAAGGACCAGTTGTATAGATTTAATTTAAAAGCGTGCTGTGTTGTGGCAGAATTGTGAATTCAAGGGGTCGATGTATACCCCTTGAACTGAGCAATGCACAAGATCGTTTCATAGGTAGATTTGGAAACCTTCATCCAGGAATGGACAAAACTAGGTGCACAGAATCTGCTGTTGGCTTTGCAAAAGCCAGTTATGATTTCTGAATACAGTGGGACCTTGGTTTTCATTGCCTCCGGTTTTCATCAGTTTTGGGTTTCATCGATTTTTTCAGTGAAAAATTTGTCTCGGTTTTCATCGATTTGCCTCGGTTTTCATCAATTTGCAGTAAAGTGCAGGGGGTTTGCGGAGAAAAATCACCTGGACAAAGCTGTTGCGGGCCGTGTCTGCAACTTGTTGAATGACAATGTCTTGCCCCATTTCAGACAAATCTTAAAGAGGTGTCAGAGGCCCTTTCCCCACTTACCTTAAGCCCCGCGCTACTCTCCTAAAGTAGTGCGGGGTCCAGCTGCACTCCCCACTTCTGGGGCAGTGAGAATGCAGCCGCCCTGACGCTGCCTCTCTCGCGCACCCTCAGCGCATGTAATTCCTGGCGCCTTTTCAAATGGCGCCTTTTGATGACCCCGTGAAGAGTGTGGGGTCGTGGGGAAACCGGGGCGCGCGCCAGGAATTGCGCGCGCTGGGAATTGCGTGCAGCAACCCTCCGACAAGGGTAATTGGGGAAAGGGCCAGAAACAGACTTCTTGGGACAGCTTTCTAGTGCGACATTGGTCCACTGACTCTGAAGCTGGTCTGTTATTGTTCGTTACTGTTTTCAGCATTAAACACTATGTTCATTCACCGCCAAAAATGTGTTTTTGGTATGTTTTTTGGAGTGCCTAGAACAGATTAATTGGATTTACATTGATTCCTATGGAAAAGTTTGCCTCGGTTTTCATTGGTTTTGGTTTTCATCGATTCTTTTCGGACGGATGGCCAATGAAAACCGAGGTTCCACTGTATAAAACTTGGCTCCATCAGTGGGAGATCCTGGTTTTTCTGTGGGAACTTTGCTTCAGGGACATGCTGTGGGCAGTGAGTGGACTCCCCAAGTTCACCACCCTCTGCTTTGCTTCTCTTCCAGATGAAAACGAGTGCCTCAGTGCCCACATCTGTGGTGGAGCCTCCTGCCACAACACTTTGGGAAGCTATAAGTGTATGTGCCCTACTGGATATCAATTTGAACAGTTCAGCGGAGGGTGCCAAGATGTCAATGAATGCGGCTCCTCGCAAGCCCCGTGCAGCTACGGTTGCTCGAACACCGAAGGCGGCTACGTCTGTGGATGCCCACCTGGGTACTTCAGAATAGGTCAAGGGTAAGAAGGTTCTCTTTTTTAGAATGAATGGGTTCTAACGGAAGCAAAATATTTGGTCATGCTGTAAACAGCCCTCAGATTAATCTCCAAAATATAGTACACATACACACTCCCAAATTCCATTGGCATTTCGCAGGGGCAGAGCGAGGGGAACTGTGCCCCTAACCCTAACCCCTGCCTTGCCCACATCTGCCTCTGCCCTGGAGCGCTCCTGGAATGCCCTCACCCCACCCCTGCAGGGGCATGTGCCTAGTTCCAAATCCAAATCCAAAACCTTTATTAGGCATAAAACCAGTGCCAAGAATTTCAAATACAATAAAAAGATCATTATTGCGCAACTTGCAGTACACAGAGTAAAAATATAGCAACAGCTTCAGAGATTTCAACATTAGAGTTATTCAGAAGCTTAGCCATTTTTATTTTATCAGAAAGGAGCATAAATCCTGTTGGTAATACAGTTCTCAAATCAGTTCTGATGTTGTTGTATTTTGAACAATGAAGCAGAATATGAGAAAGTGTATTAGTTGTATCAGGACAAAATCGACAGCAACGCTCATTTTGTGGAATACCAGAGAAGCGACCTTGAAGATGTACTGACGGAAAAGAGTTACACCTTGCTCTAGTCATGACCCATTTGCAATTGTAATTAATAACTTGTTGCAGGTATATAGCAGGGCTAGATTTCTGAGGGATAATCCCAAAGAATATTGGAGAGCAAGAGCTTTGCGCTTTGCTCAGGAGAAATTGGTACTCTTGATCAAATAATCTAGTCTTTAAGCGATGGTAAATCTCCAGAGCGGTGAGCATTTGTAGGGCCTCCCAAGAGAAGCCCAAGGAAAAGATCTTTTTTTCAATATGTAGCCACCATTTCGAAAACTGAAGCTCTCTCATTTCTAACTGGGCATGTGCCTAGTGTGTCACACACACCCCTTGGCGCTACACCACTGGCATATCGTCCTACCATCTTTGCAAAACATTTCTGGTTTTCTGTGGAGCCAACCAACGCAAAAGAACTTCTGATGGCACTCTAAGCTTTTATTTGTTTGCAAATAAATTTTAATGCAAGCGAATTTCCTTTCTGTCAAAGAGGGAAGCATATCATTTACTCCAGGTACAGAACGTTGCAAAAATATGATATTGCCAAAGGAAAATCGAAGCACACTGAGAAACAAAATGTACATGCTGTAAAACCCCTAGAAACAGCTGTTCAGGCTCCTTTCCAGATGTGCGTTCTTTGGTTGTCAGGTTGAAAACAGTATCTTTACACTATCTCATGCGCTGCTGTGGGATTTGTCAGCTTTCGCATGGCCAGAGGAATTTCTGACATTAAATGCCCCATCGGCAGAAGCTCTGGTGTGGAAAACAAGCTTAGGGTTCCAACTTGTAAATACCATACAAATGTTTGACATTTTTGCTATCTCTGCATAATAAAAATGTCCTCGAGCACAGTTGCTACGTGTTGACTGAACAAACTACCGTATATACCGGCGTACAAGACGACTGGGGGTATAAGACGACCCCCACCCCCACTTTTCCAGTTAAAATATAGATTTCGGCACATACTCGCCATATAAGACTACCCCGTGGCAGAGGCAGCGGCGACACCCTGTGTGGCCTCGGCCTCAGGAGAGGCAGGCCGATCGTCACGGGGGCAGGACAGAGCCCCGGCGGCAGCGGCACCCCAGATGGCCTTCCTTGGCCTCGGCGGAGGCTGGCTGATTGTCCTGGGGGCGGGACAGAGCAGAAGCAGCGGCACCCCAGGCAGCCTTCCTTGGCCTCGGTGGAGGCCGACCGATCATCGCGGGGGCGGGACAGAGCAGCGGCGGCACCCCGGGTGGCCTTCCTTGGCCTCGGTGGAGGCTGGCGCAGTTGTTCGCGGGGGCGGGACACGAGGATGTTTCCCACGGAGGCTGCCTGGCTGGCTGGGGAAGAGGGGAGATGTCCTCTTCCCCATCCAGTTGCGGGCAGCCTCTACGATGGAAACAGGTGCCCCAGCCTGCAGTCCTCGCATTGATGGAAGCTGCTAGCTGGAGCTCACTCTCTTGCACGGACGCTGCCGGGCTGGCTGGGGAAGAGGGGAGATCTCCCGCCAGTCTTCTTCCAGAAGCTCTGAATTTCTTAAAGGGGCAATTCCCCAAAGATTGCTTAAAGGGGAAACTTTCCCCTTTAAGCAGTCTTTGGGGAATTGCCCTTTTAAGAAAATCATAGACAGAGGCTCAGGCTGACTGCCTGAAGGGCAACCTGGAGCCAGCCTGAGCCGAGGGGGATGTGTGGGGCCGGTGGCGGTGGCGGACAGGCGGGCAAGAGCCGCACAGCAAGCAGGAAAGAGCCTTGGGCTAGGCGGTGGCAAGTCCGAGCAGGGGGTGGGGGGTGCCCGGCCTATAAGACGACCCCCGGCTTTTGTTAAGATTTTCCTGCGTTAAAAAGTCGTCTTATAGGCCGGTATATATGGTAGCTGTAACTTGTGTAAAATTAGCACAGGTCCGGCCAATGTGTTCTTCACGCTGGGTCCCAGTACGAATTTGAGCTGTGCAAGATGGCCTGATTTGCATGATTACAGATCGGGCTGAGAATGCTTCGGTTGACTTTTTTTTTGTCGTTCTTTTTGGTCCTTCTTCGTTTCCTAGACACTGTGTTGCTGGAATGGGGCTGGGCAGAGGTCATAGCCAGGACCTATCCGTTAGTGGCGAAGTGGATGACAATTCACTTTCCCCAGAAGCGTGCTACGATTGCAAAATCAACGGCTACCCTAAGAGGGGGAGGAAGCGGCGAAGCACAAATGAAACCGACGCGCTTGATATCGAGGTAACTGTTTTGATTTTCCTGTGATGTGATGTGATTTACGTAGCTGTGGATAACTCTGCAACTCTGCAACAGTTCTCAGAGTCTTATGTAAATATTAGTCACCAAATGGGATGTCCAAGTCCCAATGGCTTAGCTTCAAGCACAAAAAAATAATTGAAGAGGCGGAGATTCTCAATCCAGTATGAATCCAGCAAAGTGGAGATTCTTGTTGCCAGAACACTCACCACGGTTATCAAGGGCATTTTGGGAAATAATTTCTTCAGTATTATTCCATAGCTACTGTCATTATTAGTAACGAGTCTATATGTATATTAGAGAATATACTTAATATACACATTTAGGAAAACAGAATAATGCACTTTCAATCCACTTTCACAACTGTTTGCAAGTGGATTTCGCTATTCCACACAGTAAAATCCAACTGCAAAGTGGATTGAAAGTGCATTATTCTTCACGTGCAAAAGGGGGCTCAGGCAGCCTTTCTGAAGCCCATTCATTTTGGCTTGCTGTGTACATTTCTTTAAAACGTTTCCCACGCCTCTCTGCAGTCCCTGGGCTTCTTTCTGGCGGGGGCTGATGGGAATTGTAGTCCATAACATCTGGAGTGCCAAAGGATCGCCACCACGGGCCTAGGAGAATTTCAGTGTGAGACTTTGAAGCAATATAACGTCGAATCCATGGAGAATTTTCTAAAAAACGAAATGAATTGTTTCCAGGGGGTAAATGCAGACAAACAGGAGAGGGGGGCGGGGGGTTGAATGCATTTTGCAGACATTTCCGGGAATCTGTGCAAAAAGGGCTACAGTTAATCATTTATAATTCACTATTAAAAAAGGTAAATATAGTTAACCAACAAAACTGAAAGGCAAGGCAACTTATGACCGAAAGCCTTTCTTAAATGATGATAATAATATTTAGTTTTAAAATGCTATATTATTATTATTTATTTTATTTTATTATTTATTCGATTTAGTGGACCGCCCCACCCCCGAAGGGCTCAGGCCGGTTTACAAGCCAAGCAAACACAATAAATTACAGCTAGAAAACAATTGAATAATCTCAATTAAAACAATAAATACAATAAAAACAGTAGCAGCAGTAACCTTTCCATAATTAATTAAATTAAATTAAATGGATGACATCCGGTACTAAACCCCGGGAGGGGACTGGCAGATGTTCAAATAAGCCGATGACACAAAGGGCAACAGGGAGGGGCGGACTCAGCAGCCAGACTCCCCAAAAACCCAGTGGAACAGCTCGGTTTTACAGCCCCTGTGGAACTCCCCAAGGTCCCGCAGGGCCCTAACAGATGGAGGAAGAGTGTTCCACCAAGCAGGGGCCAGGACCATAAAAACGCTGGCCCGGGTAGAGGCCAGCCGCATCACAGAGGGACAAGGGACCACCAGTAAATTCGCCTCTGCCTAACGGAGAGGTCGACTCGGGACATATGGGGTAAGGTGGTCTTGCAGGTATGGGGGCACATAGGCACAGAAATAATGCAGCTTTTGTGGTTGCTGTTACAGAGTGTTTTGATTTTTTGATGTGTTGAGAGCTGTGTGTTTTTGTTGGCAGAACTTGTTTTGTCAGCTGCCTTAATGCTCCTTGGGCTGGGGCTAGTGCTGCGGATGCAGGATACGCCACTGCTGCCCCTATGCTGATGTCTAAAAGGCAGGGACTGAAAAGGGAAACCCCCATCATTTTGTGGTCACCTGACCAGTGCGTCCCTTTCTTATTGACAATTATCAGGCAATGCCAATCTCTTGACCCTAGGGCATATTACAAGTAATATTTAAATGGCCAGTCAGACATAGCTTCCACTGTACCAAGGGTGCGATGATATTTTCGTCCACATCCCAATAGAAATTGAAGTTGCCAAGGCTGACTGAATCCCTGACTGAATTACATCTGCGCTCTGTAAATAGTCTTCTTGTTTGTCAGAATACCTGGTTGTCGTACTCTGGCCTGGATGGTCCAGACCAGCTTGATCCTGTTCGCTCTCTGAAGCTAAACAGGGTTGACCCTGGCAAATATTTGCACGGGAGACGTCCAAGGAATGCCAAGGTGGTGACATGGAGGCAGGCAGTGCCAAACCACCTCCGAAGGTCTGTTGCCTTGAAAATCCAGCAGGGGTCGCCAGATGTCAGCTGTTGACCCTAAATAAAACAAACCTGGATATCGTAGGCATCTAGAAATTCTATGTTGATGGTAGAGGCAACTGAGCTACGGGTGCATGATAAAAGAAAGAACAGGAAGGGAGAGAGAGAGAGATTAAAGCACTCTGTTCTTCTTTTCAGGATCAGCCTGAGACAAACGCGACGGTGAACCTCGCCAGCTGGGACATCGAAAAGCCAGCCGCCTTGGTTTTCAACATCTCCGACCTTAACAACCGAGACCGCATCTTGAAGCTGATCCCAGCTCTCACGGCGCTGACCAACCACAACCGATATTTAATAGACTCCGGGAACGAGGACGGTTTCTTTAGAATAAACCAGAAAGAAGGGGTCAGCTTCCTTCACTTAACGAAGAAGAAAGCAGTGCCGGGAACCTACTTGCTACAGATCAGTAGCATCCCGCTTTACAAAAAGAAGGAACTCAACCAGCTTGAAGATAAGCACGACAAAGACTACCTCACTGGTGAGCTAGGAGACAACCTAAAAATGAAAATTGAAATTTTGCTTCACTAATTCACCAGCCAGAGACCAAATCACCAAAACCAAAGATAGCTAGGCAAGACTTGAATGTTGTTGTCCCCCCACCCCCAACCCCAACAAGAAGGTTCTCCATATCACAGGTACAATCTCTCGTGAATACCTTTGAAACCAAGTGAGCACTATTCCATTTCAACAATTACCAAGGTACAGGAAGAAAACCTATTGCTCACAGCAACCAATTTCTCAGGCTTCTTGTAAGTGTAGCTACCTTGATATGCGAAATCTTGAAAACCCGGGACTTATTGGAAGTGTGGCCGTTGACGACGCCAAGGTGATATCCAACCAGCCATGATAACATGAGATCACGTTCTGTCAATGGGCTGTTCTGTGTGTCTGTGTGTGTCTGTGTGCGTTTGTGTGTATGTTTTTTCTTTTTAAAAAAAAATCTTAAAATTTGCTTCTCCAGCTACATTTTTCTAGGCGAAGCCATTTTATGATAACCATTTTTGGTGCTAGACAACTTCCAACCTAGATTTTATAAATGCACTGTAATATATACACAACTTAGGAAGCCAAAGAAATTGCAGATACTCCGTCTGAAATACATCAATCAACCAAAGTTTTAGCTCAGTAGTTTATCTCAGTTATATCTATAATACAATACATGTAAATTAAGTGTGTGTATACTGTAACCATGCTATTTTTATCAATGAAGCATTTGTAAACTAGATTAATAACACCCTACTTGTGAGGGTTTATAATGGTGCTTATAAGACCAACTACTTAAAACTGTATACACAAAATCTGGCGACTGAAATTTCTGTGACAATCAAACTGCACTGAAGTCACCGGGGGACCATTAAACGTTTTTCAGAACTCGCTTGATGCAGTGCCATCCACAGATACGCCGCGTCGTACTGTTAAAATTTGTTGGACGTACCTTCCATCACTCATATCATCAAAGGTTCAATGTCAAATGTCACAATAAAACAGTTTGTTTGTTTTTTTAAGTTTACTCTGTGGTTTCAGGTTCTTGACCAAATTGCACGAGGTGTGGTTCATGCAGCGATGCTAAGAGAAGTCTTGTGAGAGCAATGTTTAATTGTGTTGTTGTTGTTAATTGGAAACAATAATTAATAGAGGTTATAAAACCCAGATGGACAAACCACAGGTCTGCCCTGTTGAAGGAGATCTGTTTGCTTAGGGCCGTGGTGGCGAACCTTTGGCACTCCAGATGTTACGGACTACAATTCCCATCAGCCCCTGCCAGCATGGTCAATTGGCCATGCTGGCAGGGGCTGGTGGAAATTGTCGTCCATAGCATCTGGAGTGCCAAAGGTTCGCCACCACTGGCTTAGGGTGTGGCGTTAACCAAAATAAATCTTAAACCAGTAGCCTTTGTTAAAAATATAGAATAATCACACTTCTCCATAACGGAATCAGTTGCACTTGGAAATTAAATTTGTTTGTTTTACTTCATTTACAGTGCAATCCCGTTGGGGAGAAAGGTGGTGTCTAACAGTGCAGTCTTCTGGAGAGTCCAGTCTTAGACATTTCAAATTCTATGTCATTTTTTTGTCTAAAACAACATATTGAGGTCCTTATTATTTTAACTCTGGCTATTGGAATATTAAGTTCACATGCAGTATAACTAAGGCAAACCTGTACAAGATCTGTTGCTAACAGTAAGAGCTAAGTCTTCTATTTCAATAAATACAAACCGTGGCCAGCTATATATATGGACAACTCCTTCATCTTTCCAACCATGAAATAGGTTGGTCCTTTGTATCAGGCCTGTAATACTCCATATTCTACATAACCATTCCTTTTCGGACGTGAATTCATTGCTCCTTTTCTTCCGTCCTGGTTGTGAGCAACAAATTACCTACTGATTCTT
This sequence comes from Sphaerodactylus townsendi, assembly GCF_021028975.2. Lineage (NCBI taxonomy): Eukaryota > Metazoa > Chordata > Lepidosauria > Squamata > Sphaerodactylidae > Sphaerodactylus > Sphaerodactylus townsendi. Next base: position 16,903,063 of record NC_059441.1, on the reverse strand, counting down.
TCAGCCTGGTCCAATTATCTTGAAGAAGAAGAGTTTGGATTTATACCCCGCTTCCTCTCCTGGAAGGAGACTCAAGGTGGCTTACAAACTCCTTTCCCTTCCTCTCCCCACAATAGACACCTTGTGAGGCAGGTGGGGCTGAGAGAGTTGGGAGAGAACTGTGACTAGCACAAGGTCACCCAGCAGGAATGTAGGAGTGCGGAAACACATCTGGTTCACCAGATAAGCCTCTGCCACCCAGGGGGAGGAGTGGGGAATCAAACCTGGTTCTCCAGATTAGAATCCACCTGCTCTTAGTCACTACACCACGCTGGCTCTCAGCTGTGGCAGTGTGTGAAAATGTGCACTTGCCCAATAATTTATCGCCTTTGATCATGTGTAAGTGACCTACTGGAAAAAAGCCTATCTATTTAGTGTTGATTCTGCTGTCCCAATCCAGTGACTGGAACTGCCTTTACATCTCTGGGGTCTGGGTGTTAGAATACTCATTTCCTTAGCCAGGGGCCAGTTTAGATGAATAATCCTTCCTTGGACAGGAGAGCTTTGTATTTATAACCTGTTCTTCCTCCTAAATGGTGCCTGTTTGCTTGACACCAATCTAGAGAACCATTCCTTTTTGGTGAGTTCCAGCGAGCCGGAGTATTGAAGCATCCGAGTGGTCTACAGCTCTTCTCCACTTCTGGGAATTAAACAGGGGATTTTATATTCTATGCCCTCGTATTGTTTTTATACACTGAAATGGTTTCATATTCTGAAATGACTCGTGTCTCTTTATTTCCAACTATAGTTTAACTGCCAGAGTTTCTCTCTTCCCCTCTTTCGCTGTAAGAGCAGAATGTGGCTACTTCTATGATTTGAAAGATACAATCAGCATTTGCCCTGATCACTGATAGGCTGGAGAAGTCAAAATATCAAGGCTTCTGAAAGACAAACAGGGTGGGAACGGCATTAGACTAAACTTACTGCCTCATGTCAGAAGGGCAGGAAGAACGACAAACCAACCACAAAGTTTACATTGGAATATCATTCAGAGAGGTCTTAACAATATAACGGATGTGACAGTGGGCTTCATGCTAAGGGATTCCAGACGTATGACTTCAACCGCCAAAGATGTGTGTTTCAGAATTCTTGACAGCGACCCTGGGGAATTCCCCTTCTCCCGATCTTTCACTTATTTTAGTCATCTGTTAGCCCCCTCAACTAATGATGCAGATTTCCACCAAACTGTTATTGAAACCACAAGTCAAACTGTAACGTGCTTTCATTAATCCATCTGTGCGTTGCTCATTTTGACTACGTAGGGAAGCCCAATTGAACCGACCAGCATGGCTTAAAATGAATGGGCAATTCCAGAGGTCTTCCAGTTAAAGCGAATCACCCTCTGTATCATCAACTTAGAGGAATTTGTAGAAACATATACACTCTGGCTGATTCTGCATGGGCCAAAAAGCGGTGTGAAAATGGTGTGAAAACAGTATAAATCCTTTTACACTGTTTTAAACCCCTTTACACCATTTTCACACCATTTTCACACTGCTGTTTTTGGCCCATGCGGAATCAGCCTCTGTTTCAAAGGAACTGCATGTTAAAATTTCTTTTTCGATGCTCAACTTCCCATGGCTATTGTCTACTTCTTGACTTTCTGGAACACATTATTCCGGTATAAGCCAATTTACAAACTGGGCTTAAACTGAAGTTGGCTTCCGATGGGCTAAACCATAAACTGGTTCCAAAGTTTGTTTATAGAGAACTAGAAATGAAAAAATAAATAAAGTAAAATAATGTTCTGCTAAAGGTCAATCTGGTACCTTGCAAACCAAGAGCTGGACTTGACTGTCCCGAAAACTTCAAGGGAACAGATTGATAGCAGTATGAGGAGAGGCTGCAGCGTTTGGGACTCTTTAGTTTGGAGAGGAGACGTCTGAGGGGGGGATATGATTGAAGTCTATAAAATTATGCATGGGGTAGAAAATTTTGACAGAGAGAAATTTTTCTCTCTTTCTCACAATACTAGAACCAGGGGGCACACATTGAAAATGCTGGGGGGAAGAATTAGGACGAATAAAAGGAAACACTTCTTCACGCAACGTGTGATTGGTGTTTGGAATATGCTGCCACAGGAGGTGGTGATGGCCACTCACCTGGATAGCTTTAAAAGGGGCTTGGACAGATTTATGGAGGAGAAGTCGATTTATGGCTACCAATCTTGATCCTCTTTGATCTGAGATTGCAAATGCCTTAACAGTCCAGGTGCTCGGGAGCAACAGCCACAGAAGGCCATTGCTTTCACATCCTGCATGTGAGCTCCCAATGGCACCTGGTGGGCCACTGCGAGTAGCAGAGAGCTGGACTAGATGGACTCTGGTCTGATCCAGCTGGCTTGTTCTTATGTTCTTATGTTTGTGGAAAATATTAAGCCCATGTAGAGGAGACTATTCTCTGATTATCCATTCTGGGGGCTCTTTTCATGAAATCAGGTTGTATTGCGTTTGTTGTTCTGTGTAGTAAACTTTGGAGTATAAAAGGGATTTGGCACCTGCTGGATCGCTGTGCTGCTTTTTAGTATGTTGCATATGGATGGTATTTAATTTGCCCAAACTGTGAAAACAATTTCAACCCGCCCTCCCCAATACTGTTGAATTGTAACGGACAGTTAGCCCTCTGTCCTCAGCAAGTTCACAAGACAGATTTGACTATCACTTAAATGTGTATCCAGCATCATTGATTAGCTTGACTCACCCTGATGCGGTTTCACGGTGTACTGCACGTTTCTTGGGCAGCGTCTGTGATTTCAAAAGAGCGAAGCCGTTTGATTTGCGTTTGTTTGGGCTGGGTGTCTTTTGTTAATAGCAGCTGCATGGGGGATCTGGCTTTGTTGGAAAACACTGTGTTCTGGCGAGTGCAAGATGTAGCTGGACGCTCTGTTTCGTATGCTGTGTTTGAACACGCAGCACAATCTATACACCAGAGGTGGGATCCAGCAGGTTCTCACAGGTTCCCGAGAGTAGGTTACTCATTATTTGTGTGTGCCGAGAGGGGGTTACTAATTGGTGATTTTGCCACGTGATTTTTGCCTTAGTTACGCCCCTCCTCTCAGCAGTAGCGCACAGAACGTAAAGCAGTCTAGCAGGAGGATCACCAGTGTGCATGGCAGCCTGCGCCTGCGTGCATTCATTTCCTGCCCAAGGACCGGCACAGCAGCTGCGTCCTTGCCACAGCCCTGCCCAGGAATGCCCTGCCCCCAGAATGCCTGGCCACACCCCATCCTGCCCCGCCCAGCCCCATTGGCACTACGCCACAGTTTGAATCCCACCACCATGCGAACCTGTTACTAAAATTTTTGAATCCCACCACTGCTATACACTAATAAGTAACTGAGTGTGGATGAGAAGCTGATAAGGGGATACTTGTGACTCGAGGAAAGCTGTATGTCCAACTTACCTGGCCGTTCCTAGGTTGGTAGATTCTCCACACTGACATCCAGTGTCCTGTTGCGCATGATACAATAGGAATGGTCCCATGTGAGGCAAGTAGAGGACAGTGAGGCCTGTAGGAGGGTCTGAACTTACCAGGTCTGAATTGAGTATGTGTTAACCAAAAGCCAACATAGGAAGGGAGGGTAACGAGGAGTCCCTCTATGCTCTTCTGTCTGAGTCCTGCAACTCTGGTTCACAGGCTCTTTCACCAACGCAAGAGGCTAGACCCGTGGTGGTGAACCTATGGCGCTCCAGATGTTCATGGACTACAATTCCCATCAGCCCCTGCCAACATGACCAGTCGGCCATGCTGGCAGCGGCTGATGGGAATTGTAGTCCATGAACATCTGGAGCGCCATAGGTTCGCCACCACTGGGCTAGAGGAAGACTCCTCATGCCTCGTAAAGGCAGTAGAAGAAAGCTGTTGTAGGATCCAACCCGTTGTGTCTAAAAAGGGGGCTGGATCGTGTCCAAGGTGTCCATTTTGAGATCTTATTTTTGTAACCACGCCTTGCTACTGAAGGTTGAAGAACGTTAACCATGGCCAAACTTTTACTGGGAGGGAGGGAAGAGGCGATCGAACAAAGCCGTTTCATCTATTTGTTTTGGCTGGAAGCGGCGTTTCAAATTCTGCCGTTAAGGTTGGGAAGGTGCTAAAGGAGCTGTATTAATTTGTTGTCGTATCGGTGTTACAGCTGATGTATATTTTGGCAGGTGTGACTGTTTCAACAGCCTCCATTTTCATACTGAACTTTAAAAGGCCCTAAATTGTTTACCTTCGCGAGACCAGTTCTGAACCAATTTTTACGGAAGTGTGTTTTGTTAGAGTTTCTCACCTTGCCTGGGCGACATCTGTAGCGGTGTGTCTTTCTGTTTGGCTTCCATTGTTGAGGACTTGCTAGAGGGTAGAAAGTCACAGTCATCTTTGCGAATTAGAAGTTTCACAAATTGAGGTTCTCAAATGATAGCTGTGTTTATGATGGCATGTATCCTGCCGTACGCTGGTGGGATTTTCCTCCAACATTTAAGTGTCTCTCCTGTTGGAAGAAGAGCCACTTAAGTTGGAAGAAGGCTTCCAGCTATTCTCACTGAAGTGGTAGGATACAGACCAACATCTGTGAAGAAGAACTTGAGGTTCCACTGAAGAGGAAGAGTTGGGATTTATCCCCTGCCTTTCTCTCCTGTAACAAGACTCAAGGCAGCTTCCAAGCTCCTTTCCCTTCCTCTCCCAACAACAGCCACCTTGTAAGCAGTGGTGGGATCCAAAAATTTTAGTAACAGGTTCCCATGGTGGTGGGATTCAAACTGTGGCGTAGTGCCAATGGGGCTGGGCGGGGTACAACGGGGGCGTGGCCGGGCATTCCGGGGGCGGGGCATTCCTGGGCAAGGACGCAGCTGCTGCGCCGGTCCTTGGGTGGGAAATGAATGCACGCAGGCGCAGGCTGCCACGCACGCCAGTGCACCTCCTGCTAGACTGCTTCAAGTTCTGCGCGCTACTGCTGAGAGGAGGGGCGTAACTAAGGCAAAAATCACGTGGCAAAATCACCAATGTAACCCTCTCTCGGCACACACAAATAATGAGTAACCTACTCTCGGGAACCTGTGAGAACCTGCTGGATCCCACCTCTGCTTGTAAGGTAGGTGGGGCAGAGAGAGTTCTGAAAGAGCTGCGACTGACCCAGTGGTGGGATCCAAAAATTTTAATAACAGGTTCCTATGGTGATGGGATTCAAACAGTGGCGCCGCCGCACACACGCACCTCCAGTCCCTATTGGGCAGGGAGGTTGCTTTAGTAACCCCTTCTCGGCACTCAGAAAAAATTAGTAACCCCTTCTAGAGAAGTGGTGAGAACTGGTTGGATCCCACCTCTGGACTGACTCAAGGTCACCCAGCAGGCATCAATGTGTTGGAGCACGTGGAGGAGTGGGGAATCAAACCTGGTTCTCCAGATTAGAGTCCACTGCTCTAACCACTACACCACTAAGGCAGCTGGTTCAGTGCTCGCTGACCCTCTTGAATGCATGACATCAAAACTGAACAGGAAGTGGCGGGAAATGTTGTCAAGGTGCAGCTGACTTTGGGCGATCCCATATGGTTTTCAAACTGAGGTGGTTTGCCATTGCCCGTCTCTGTATAGCAAGCCAGTACTTTATTGATGGTCACCCATCAAAGTGCTAACTAGAGCCAGTCCTGCTTAGTTTCCTGAGATCAGGCTAGTCTGGACCATCCAAATCAGGGTAACGGAGGAGGAGGAGGAGGAGGAGGAGAAGAAAAAGAAGAAGAGTTGGATTTATATCCCACCTTTCTCTCCTGTAAGGAGCATCAAAGGGACTCACAAACTCCTTTCCCTTCCCCCCTCACAACAAACACCCTGTGAGGTGGGTGGGGCTGAGAGAGCTCCAAAGAACTGTGACTAGCCCAAGGTCACCCAGCTGGCATGTGCTGGAGTGCACAAGCTAATCTAGTTCACCAGATTAGCTCAAGTGGCAGAGTGGGGAATCAAACCCGGTTCTCCAGATTAGAGAAGATAACAGCCCTGGCCTTCTAGCTCAGCGATGACAAAACTTTTCGAGACCGAGTGCCCAAATTGCAACCCAAAACCCACTTATTTATTGCAAAGTGCCAACACGGTAATTTAACCTGAATACTGAGGTTTTTGTTTAGAAAAAACGGTTGGCTCCGAGGCGTGCGTTACTCAGGAGTAAGCTTGGTGGTAGTCGGTGGCTTTGCTTTGAAGCAACCGTGCAACTCTTCCAACAGGTGAATCATGACCGTAGGAGGGTTTACTCAGAAGCAAGCCCCATTTCCAGCAACCAAGCTTATTCCCAGGTAAAGGATTGCGCTTTAGTTTAACAGCGCTTAACAGGGTTACCTACACTACTTCCCCAAAACTAGGTCTTAGGTTTAATGCTAATAATCAAGCCCAGTGGCCCAGGCCAACCTAAATGTGTGTGGGGGGGCACTCTGTTTGCGCGTGCCCACAGAGAGGGTTCTGAGTGCCACCTCTGGCACCCGTACCATAGGTTCGCCATCACTGTTCTAGCTGTTCCTGTTTCACAGGAACAAATGTTGCTCCCCCAGGAACAAATGTTGCTCCTCAACTGCATATTGTTGCTGGTCTGTGAGCCAATTCAGCATATAATAGAACGGAGCTTAAGAAAACAGTATCGCAATGGCAAAATGGCCAGCTGCCAATGGGAACAGAAATCTTGTCCCGAGAGATCCTGGAATCGCCCATCAAGCACAAGACCCTATTTTTTTTGAGCCAATGTTTTTCAGCTAAAGGTTTATACTCATGTGAAAATGTCTTGGCAAAGACGTTTTGGCTTAACGATTTAGTTGAAGTCATAATAGAATATTTTTGTCAGTATCACTTAAGTGCAAGGCGGTTGGGAACGATCAAGAGAGCCGCACTGAATTTTCAGTGAGTTGGATTTTTCACTGTGAAAATCTTGCTTCTGGAGGGTTTGGAGCTTTTTGGCAAATGGTCCACTGTTCGCTTTCAATGTATAGATTTCCATATCTATAGTGGTTAACTTTGGGTTATGATATTGGTCCATCTTTTTCCTTGTTCTGTGCTACAGTCCCAGTTGTGTTCCCCTTTTTATTTATTTATGCGACCTCAGCACACGGTGGACACATCTGTACGCATCTGTGTAACAATTCATCTTTTCGCCCTGGCCTGTGAAATGCCTTCATGGGGCACTGAAACAGAACACACCTGGAATTCACATCTGGCCTGCTCTACACAGCTGTCTGTTGATTTCTGTTTCAGAGGGCTCCTAATTCGGCGGCATCTACATGCCCTGTCAGGGATTCTGTTGTGGTTGCTTGTGCAGGTGAAGAAGAAGAAGAAGAAGAAGAAGAAGAAGAAGAAGAAGAAGAAGAAGAAGAAGAAGAAGAAGAAGAAGAAGAAGAAGAAGAAGAAGAAGAAGAAGAAGAAGAAGAAGAAGAAGAAGAAGAAGAAGAAGAAGAAGAAGGAGGAGGAGGAGGAGGAGGAGGAGGAGGAGGGGAGGAGGAGGAGGAGGAGGAGGAGGAGGAGTTTGGATTTATATCCCCCCTTTCTCTCCTGCAGGAGACTCAAAGGGCTGACAATCTCCTTGCCCTTCCCCCCTCACAACAAACATCCTGTGAGGTGGGTGGGGCTGAGAGAGCTCCGAGAAGCTGTGACTAGCCCAAGGTCACCCAGCTGGCGTGTGTGGGAGTGCACAGGCTAATCTGAATTCCCCAGATAAGCCTCCACAGCTCAGGCGGCAGAGCTGGGAATCAAACCCGGTTCCTCCAGATTAGATACACGAGCTCTTAACCTCCTTCGCCACTCCTGCTCCCGTGACCCCAAACACATACAGCAGCTGCAGGATGAAGAGGTCTTCTTCTGCCCATCCAAATCTCTGTGTGAATGCTACAGATCGCAGTGTTAAAACGCCACAACACACCTCTGTGGTCTGTATATTAACTGGTGATAAGGGGTATCTACAGAAAGTGTTTTAGTGTGGTGTTCCAATTATATTGGCAATTCACAGTCTCAGTTACAGAGTGGGCTCTGGGGAGGGCATCATACCATTACTGAACCCAACAAGCCTAGGCCATTTTTGTTTCAAAGAGGGACCAATCAGTTGCCTTGGGCAGCCAACAAACAAACAGTATAGTGACCAGCGTTGTTCAAAGGCCATTTTCAGTGAAATCACCACGGCTGCCCAGAAAGAGCAGTTCAGTTCCTAATTCCCATTCCTTGAATTTCCCAGTGCGGCTACATTGATATTTGCTATGCAAATACCGGAACAACTCCCCATCATATGTAGCAGGAGGATACCTCGTTCCTGACAAGGTTTGAAATGGATATTGCTGTAGATTCCTGAGAATCTGTCAGTTAACTGCAAAGGTCACCCTCTCACAGGGCACCTGATTTGTGCTGAGAGATAACAGAGTCTGTCTTGAAGGCTGCGGGAAAAAGGAAAGTTGGCTGGACCCCAAGCCAAGTTCTACTCATTTTACCAGTGCTGATTTCACTCCTCATAAGCAAGCGGGATTTGACAGCGATACATCTTGGTCCAAAAAGCCTGCTTCGATTGAAGAGATGCATACCCTGTTTCCCCGAATATAAGACATCCCCAGAAAATAAGACGTAGTAGAGGTTTTGCTGAAGTGCGAAATATAAGGCATCCCCCGAAAGTAAGACGTAGCAAAGTTTTTGTTTGGAAGCGTGCCCGACGAACAGAACACAGAAAAATAAGACATCCCCTGAAAATAAGACATAGCACATCTTTGGGAGTAAAAATTAATATAAGACACTGTCTTCTTTTCGGGGAAACACAGTACATTAGCAAACTGGGTTATGTTTCATTCTTAAGAAGAAGAGGAGTTTGGATTTATACCCCACTTTTCTCTCCTGTAAGGAGACTCAAGGCTGCTTACAAACTCCTTTCCCTTCCTCTCCCCACAACAGACACCTTGGGAGGTAGGTGGGACTGAGAGAATTCCAAAGAACTGTGACTAGCCCAAGGTCACCCAGCAGGAATATAGGAGTGTAAAAACACATCTGGTTCATCAGATAAGCCTCTGCCACTCAGGTGGAGGAGTGGGGAATCAAACCTGGTTCTCCAGATTAGAATCCACCTGCTCTTGACCACTACACCACACTGGCTCTAGTCCCATAAAAGCCCTGTTAGACAGACAGTGTTTGATGCCATCACAGGGAAATATTTTCTTGAGAGTCGAATGGCCTAATTTTCAGTGCCCATTTCACAAATGTGTAAACAAGACTGTACTCTGTCCCACATATAGATGACAGTAGATTGTATAAAGAGTGATAAAGACCTTTATTTTTCTGATATTACGTATAAACGAAAGATACAAAGGCCTTCAAACATATAATCTGTGCAGATTAAAAAGGTTTTCTTCTTCTTTTAATATACTCTTAGTCACTGGGCAGAATAACTAAACCCATCCCCTGATTACAGAGCGAGAGGCCAGGACAGGACAATAAAGGACTTCCTTGCCCACACTACAGTCAAATCCAGTAGATTGTATATTCCTCTACCACAGAACAAAGCATGCTGGACCTTCTTTGTAGTAGAATGCTCCACCTGGATTCTAGTGTCTACCTAGCCCTGCTCTCTCCCCCACCCCCCACCTGTTTAAAAGTGAAAATACATTTTGGCATAAATGCTATTAGATCAAACTACCATGTTCAATAATGCACAAAATAATGGTTTTGACAAAGGCAGTACATAAAAATGAATGATAATTCTCATATTTGTTCAGGACTATGTACTAATGCAGAAGCATACAATTCTCTCAACTTCTGCACCTCAACTGACCGAACTATCATCTTTCTGTAAAACAGAGTATAATTTCCTGTGAACTAAGCCCTTGATAAAAAATGTCAGCAACAAGGGAAGGAACCCTAAACAGTATAATACAAACGGAGGTACAGAAATGAATGCACTGCCATAAAAAGTTTGCCTCTCGAACAGGAGACCCAGACAAATAACCCATTCCCTCTTCAAACTTGCCTTTATAATTGACACCATGTGTTATGCAGCAAACAAGAACTCCTGGAATATTATTACTCATAGTTCTTCATTTGTAAACGTTTTGGAAACGAAAGTGATGGGAAGGAGCGAGGTTTCTTGTCTGATCCCTCTCTCTCTCTCCCCCCCTTTCGATATGTTAACAGCTCTGAGTTATTAGGGTGGGAAGCAAATGGGACATGAAAGGTCTTGGTGCGGCGCTCGCATTTGCTCATGCTTTCAAACCCGTTGTGGCTTATTAGTTCATGGGAAAGATGACAGAAAAGGGAATAAAAACCAGAGCGTGGATCCAGGATCAACAATTGGCTCCTATAGTAACAGAGAAAATTGGACTGGGGCGGTTGAGAGGTGGCAGCGTAGCGTCAAGAACTGAATATGGGGCAGAAAGGAGAGGAGAGATATTCCCCAAGAGAGACCCATTGTCCCATTAGCAAAGCACATTCCGGCGGAGTCAGGGATGTTCTGCACGTCGGAGGCCTCGAGCTGGCGCTTCCAAGACCTGGGGCTTCAGCTGTAAGATTCTCCTAGGACTCGAGAAACTGACAGAAGATGTCTCCGCCTGAGCGGAAAGTGTCTTCTTGATTTACTGCTCAGGCCTCATCTGTTGTCTATTAGGGCCAGTGGCCTTCTGGTCGACATGGGGCGGAGGTGAGGGTGGAATCTGTGCTGTTGGCAACGGCTCCCCCCAAGGGCATCGGGCTTGTAAATAGAGAGCCTGAATTTTCCTGCAAGAGCCGTCCCTTGAGGGGGGTCCCTCTAGTATCAGCGGTTCTCAACCTGTGGGTCGTGACCCCTTTGGGGGTCAAACGACCCTTTCACAGGGGTCGCCTAAGACCGTCGGAAAACACATATTTCTGATGGTCTTAGGGACCGAGACAAATAATTTTATGGTTGGGGGCAGAGGTGGGATCCAGCAGGTTCTCACAGGTTCCTGAGAGTAGGTTACTAATTATTTGTGTGTGCCGAGAGGGGGTGACTAATTGGTGATTTTGCCATGTGATTTTTGCCTTAGTTACGCCCCTCCTCTCAGCAGTAGTGCGCAGAACTTGAAGCAGTCTAGCAGGAGGTGCACCGGTGTGCGTGGCAGCCTGCGCCTGCGTGCATTCGTTTCCAGCCAAGGACCGGCGCAGCGGCTGCGTCCTTGCCACAGGAATGCCCCGCCCCCAGGAATGCCTGGCCACACCCCCGTCGTGCCCCGCCCAGCCCCATTGGCACTACGCCACAGTTTGAATCCCACCACCATGGGAACCTGTTACTAAAAATTTTGGATCCCACCAATGGTTGGGGGTCACCACAACATGAGGAACTGTATTAAAGGGTTGCGACGTTAGGAAGGTTGAGAACCACTGCTCTAGTTGGCTGACAAGCCTGTGGGGAGACTGGGAAGTTACTTCTTCACTCGACAGTGACAACTTTGTTGGGGGGTAAATTGCTAGCATCGTCAGCACATGGCCCTTCTGTCTCTAGTAGTAAAATCTTGGGAGGGGGATATGTGTATGTGTGGCATTCAGTCTTTAGGGCACATGGAGAAGAAGAAGAGTTTGGATTTATATCTCCCCGTCCTCTCCTGTGAGAAGACTCCAAGGGGCTTACAATCTCCTTTCCCTGCCCCCCCCCCACAACAAACACCCTGTGAGGTGGGTGGGGCTGAGAGAGCTCCGCAGAACTGTGACTAGCCCAAGGTCACCCAGCTGGTGTGTGCTGGAGTGTACAAGCTAATCTGGTTCCCCAGATAAGCCTCCACAGCTCAAGTGGTAGAGCAGGGAATCAAATCCAGTTCTCCAGATAAGAGTGCACCTGATCCTAACCGCTACGCCACTGCTGCTCCTTGCAGCCAAACTTTGGTGCATGAATAATGAAGCACCACGGAGAAGAAACCTTCCATTTTACTGCTGCAGAGGTATACTTTGGACTGCGGAAAGGGCATGGTTGTGCAGTTATATTTTCGTTGCATTTTTAATCTAAAAAGCCTCCCGGTTTTTGTTCAGTCAGCTGATAGCCCTGCTGCAGAGTAATAAATCATCTGTGTTGGAATGGGGAGTGTGGAGGCCGGGGCCCCCACTGGCCTTTGATACTAGAAGAAGGATTTGCAAGTCTGTCCCTGTGAAATGCTGGAGGGTGTGGACTGTTTCCTTTTATTTCCCAAGATTTCGTGGGAAGAAGGGCGACTCTGGTTGCTAGTACAGTATAATGGCTGAGAACATGAGCCAGGAACTCCTCGAGTCAAATCTCTCCCCAGCTACAAACTGACTAGGTGGTCGCAGACTCTTCTCCCTTGTCTCCTACCCTTACACCGAAGGTAATGGTAGTCCCTGGTGCAAGCACCGGTCCATACTGACCCATGGGGCAATGTCACATAACATTCAAGAAGAAGAAGGAGGAGGAGGAGGAGGAGGAGGAGGAGGAGGAGTAGTTTGGATTTATATCCCCCTTTCTCTCCTGCAGGAGACTCAGAGGGGCTTACAATCTCCTTGCCCTTCCCCCCTCACAACAAACACCCTGTGAGGTAGGTGGGGCTGAGAGAGCTCCGAAGAACTGTGACTAGCCCAAGGTCACCCAGCTGGCGTGTGTGGGAGTGAATTCCCCAGATAAGCCTCCACGGCTCAAGTGGCAGAGCAGGGAATCAGACCTGGTTCTCCAGGTTACAGTGCACCTGCTCTTAACCACTACGCCACACTGGCCTCTGACGTAGCTAGATGAACGTTTCCCAGAGTTGCTTTCGACTGATCCTGCATCGAGCAGGGGGTTGGATTAGATTAGAGCAGGGGTCTGCAACCTGCGGCTCTCCAGATGTTCATGGACTGCAATTCCCATCAGCCCCTGCCAGCATGGCCAATCAGGAGCTGATGGGAATTGTAGTCCATGAACATCTGGAGAGCCGCAGGTTGCAGACCCCTGGATTAGATGGTCTCTATGGCCCCGCCCAGCTCTACAATTCTGTGATTCTACCAATCAGTCCCATCTTTCCCTTTGCAACCTCACCCAGCCTGCCCGAGAATGCTCCATCCATTGAATTGTGGTTCGCCTCAAAACCTAAACACAGCCCAGTGTGTCATTATGTGGGATCTCTGGTTTTCTGGAAGGCGCTGCATGTTTCCGAGCTGTCTGGGTGTGCCCTGCATGTCAAGCGCTCGGCACAGGGAGAACACACTGTGAGGTACCCTCGTCCAGAAGCGTTGCCTGGCAGCCGCGCTGAACAAAGCATGGGATAACCTCTGGCAGCAGCTGGATTCAGACTGTTAAGCGAGAGAAAAGAGGTTAAAGGGAAAAATAAACCCACCCCGCTTGGGCCGGGAGCAGTCCTTCTGTGCGTGGTTGGCCCGACAGCATTCCAAGTCACAAGCAAGCATTCGGACGTGTTTCGTCGGGGGGCCGACACCCCTGCTTTTCATTAGGTGTTACCCAGAGACGTTGCAGCACAGTTTTAAATAATGCGATTAGCTGCTGCGGCTGCAGACCTGCCGGATTGTGCGGAAAACATGTTTTGGCAGACTTGATTGATGCTGAGCACGAGGGCAATAAATTTCATTTCATTGGGTTTGAGGGGGAGAGTTTTACTTTTCTGCTAACTTTGAGGGCACAGCTACAGAAGGTGTCAAACAGCACAGCTATCTCTCTCTCTCTTCCTGTCTTCCATCCATCTATCATCCATCCATCCATCCGTCCATCCATCCATCCGTCCACCTACCCACCTACCCTCTATCTATCTATCTGTCTATCTGTCTGTCTGTCTGTCTGTCTGTCATCTATCAATCTATCAATCTATCTATCTATCTATCTATCTGTCTGTCTGTCTGTCTGTCTGTCTGTCTGTCTGTCTGTCTGTCTCTCTCTCTCTCTCTCTATCTATCTATCTATCTATCTATCTATCTATCTATCTATCTATCTATCTATCTATCTATCTGGGGTTTTTTAATCCCTCATTTTCTCAAGAGAGCTCAGGGACCCATGGTTCTTTATTCGTTACAGCATTTCAGAGAAGTAGGTTAGACCACCCAATGACTTCAACTTGGGCCTTTCCTCTCTTCTTTTAACATTCCAACCTTGGAATCCTCAACATGTCACCTGCTGACACCTTTCTTAGTGCTTGCCAGGTGTTTTTAGAAAGTGAGTGAAGCCAAGTGAGTTTCCAGCATGAGCCAGCGTGATGCAGTGGTTAAGAGCAGGTGCCCTCTAATCTGGGGAACCGGGTTTGATTCCCCCATCTGCCACTGGAGCTGTGGAGGCTTATCTGGGGAACCAGATTAGCTTGTGCACTCTCAACACGTTCCTGCTGGGTGACCTTGGGCTAGTCACAGTTCTTTGGAGCTCTCTCAACCCCACTACCTCACAGGGTGTTTGTTGTGTGTGTGTGTGTGGGGGTGTGTGTGAAAGGAGATTGTAGGCGTCTCTGAGTCTCCTTACAGGAGAGGGGGCGGGGAGGAATATAAATCCAAACTCTTCTCTTCTACAGTGTTATTGCCCAAATCTGTGTAGCTGCAAAGGAAATGAAGAGGTTTTAATTCAACTAGGACACATGATTGTTTTGTCTTGGACAGCTTGCAGACAAGGTTTCTTGCTTCTTCGTCAAACTGGCTACGAACATGTAAACCACAAAATGCTCATGTTAAAAGAATCCAGCCCAAGCGATTTCTTTTATGATTGTTCGGTTTCCGTTGTTTGTTTTGTTTGTGCTGAAATTAACTGCCGTCAGGAGAAACATTTGGTTCGCTGCAAACAACCCTGCCTCGCATTGTGAACTGGGTCATCATTTATTTATTAATTTCAAGGCATTTAAAATTCCATTATTCCAGCGTGGTCAAGGGGCCTCATGTCCAGAAGATGAAAAACACAGTAAGTAATGAAGAGATGGGCTCATGAATCAAGAAAATGCTAAAATGGCGGTCCTAATAAACCTGGCTGCAGAACCACAGAATCTACAATGTGTAAGTTCTTGGACCTTGCTTATCGTATCACAAATATATGCAGCTTGAAAACTCCGGGCTTACCAAAAAACAGCACGCCGAACTCTCACCAAAGAAAAAGGACGCTTGTTCTTACAGAGAAATATTCGGCAAGGCAAGGAAACAGGCCTGGTCACAGAAATTTGTTTAACACAGAAACCTGTTTAGCTGTCCTTGAGCCAAAATTCAACAGCGGCCAGTCCAAGTCCATACAAGAGCCAACATAGAAAGTGGAGATTTTTTTAAATGAAAAAAATTAATTTAAATGCCACATTCATAAAGCTTGTGAATTCACAAGCTTTATAGCATAACCCAATGTGGCATTATTTCCCGTCTAAGCCCATTGACTCCAAAAAGGTAAAAGTCTGCTTAGGACTGTATGTCAGTTTCTGCATGTCATGCACACAAATAGATTAAGCAGTCAATATGCTTAGAAACATTTTGATGACAAACATAATTGTTGAAAAGAGCAAAAAGCAGCAGGCGTTTAAATCGGAAGAAGAAGAGTTTGGATTTATATCCCCCCTTTCTCTCCTGCAGGAGACTCAAAGGGGCTGACAATCTCCTTGCCCTTCCCCCCTCACAACAAACACCCTGTGAAGTAGGTGGGGCTGAGAGAGCTCCGAGAAGCTGTGACTAGCCCAAGGTCACCCAGCTGGCGTGTGTGGGAGTGCACAGGCTAATCTGAATTCCCCAGATAAGCCTCCACAGCTCAGGCGGCAGAGCTGGGAATCAAACCCGGTTCCTCCAGATTAGATACACGAGCTCTTAACCTCCTACGCCACTGCTGTGTGTGCATCTGGAGAAGGACGAATGTTCGGTCTTGATTGCAGTTTTCCATTTTTGTTAAAACCCAGCACAGGAAAGATGCCGCAGGATTCTCGGCTGCCGTCCTACGCCAACAGCCATTGTGCAAATGGGCTCAACCCATCCAACCCAAGCTGGAATGGGTCCAGAGGGCGACCAAAATGGTCAAAGGTCTGGAATCCATGCCCTACGAGGAGAGACTTAGGGAGCTGGGGACGTTTAGTTTAGTGAAGGTTAAGAGGTGACATGATAGCTCTGTTTAGATATTTGAAGGGTTGGTGAGGGAGCAAGCTTGTTTTCTGCTGCTCCAGAGACTAGGACCAGGAGTAATGGGTTCAAAGTGCAGGAAAAGAGATTCCACCTAAACATCAGGAAAAACTTCCTGACAGTCAGGGCTGTTTGACAGTGGAACGTGCTACCTTGGAGCGTGGTGGAGTCTCCTTCTTTGGAAGTTTTTAAAGAGAGGCTGGATGGCTGTCTGTCGGGAGTGCTTTGATTATGCATTCTTTATGCCTAATAAAGGTTTTGGAATTGGATTATGCATTCCTGCATTGCAGGGGGTTGGACTTGATGGCCCTTGGAGTCTCTTCCAACACCATGATTCTATGAAAACCTTATTCCAAGCATAGTTATTGATTTCTTCTTGTGGCAGACCCAAAAAACGGTAGATGGATACAATCAACGAAGACCTGCGGGCAAAGAACCTTACCTCAGAAGACACTCAAAATCGTGACCTTTGGAAGAGACAGTTACAAAACTGACCCTTGAACGTGCAGGAAACCAGTTCGGAAAGAAGTAATTGTTTCCTTCTAGTAGCTTTCACTCAGCTATTGATATGCATTGCTTTCTACCAGCCTAGTCCCAGCGGGAATCAGCAGTTATTAATTACAGGCAAAAGAGATCTTGAGAGGTGAGGGAATCCTTTAGAGGAAAATATGTACAATGGGAGGGAGAAAAAACCCTATGCTTCAAGTGCCACCTAGTGGTTAATGTACTGAATTAAAACTCTCCTGTCCTTTACTTAAAAGGTTTTACACCTAAACAAATGTGAGAAAATGGTTAGAATGGGACAGCTGGAAATGTATTGAAAAATCACAGAATATCAGAAAGGGATGTACGTATATTACGACACCACATACAAATAGTTCTGGCCGTAGAATTGTGACTTCCTGAGAATTTAAGTGGTGTTTTTAAAAGTTTTTAGCCCTTAGTTGTGAAAGTATGCTTGAGAGTCTGTGGGTAATGTCTGGTAAATTTTCAGTTTCCGGCTCCCTTTGGCCTGCTAGCACCATAAACCAATGCTCTTTATCTTCACAACACAGCCTTGTCTTCTAGAGCGTCATCACTTACTTGCCAGTGATGTAATAGATCAGTGATGGCGAACCTTTTTGAGACCGAGTGCCCAAATTGCAACCCAAAACCCACTTATTTATTGCAAAGTGCCAACATGGCAATTAAACCTGAATACTGAGGTTTTAATTTAGAAAAAACAGTTGACTCCGAGGCGTGCGTTATTCAGGAGTAAGCTTGGTGGTAGTCGGTGGCTTTGATTTGAAGCAACCGTGCAACTCTTCCAATGGGTGAATCATGACCCCAGGAGGGTTTACTCAGAAGCAAGACCCATTGCCAGCAACCAAGCTTACTCCCAGGTAAAGGATCGCGCTTTAGTTCTTCGCATGAAAATCAGTGGCATTTAACAGCGCTTAACAGGGTTACCTACATTGCTTCCCCAAAACTAGGTCTTAGGTTTAATGCTAATAATCGAGCCCAGTGGCCCAGGCCAGCCTAGATGTGTGTGTGTGTGTGTGGGGGGGCTCTGTTTGTGCGTGCCCACAGAGAGGGCTCTGAGTGCCACCTCTGGCACCCGTGCCATAGGTTCGCCACCACTGTAATAGATATTCCTTAAAATTTCAGACCAACTATTTTGGATCTTAGAAATAGCTTTGCTGCTGCTAACTCTGCTGGCAGATGTTGCTCTTAGGTGTATTTTATTCTCGAGTAGCCACTCAAAGGCATTTTCCCTGCACGTGGTACACAGGCAAACTTGTCTGGAGAGTTGTCAAACATTCCCCAGGTCTTTCCCAATTCTTCACTCTTGCCTGATCCCACAGCTAGTTAGCTTTAGGCACTTGGGTGGTCTTGACAAAAACACGATACGATTCGCTCCCTGGGTCTTGTTTCGCCTGCAAAGAAATTTATCCAATGTCATCAAGTGAAAGTTTATTTGAGCTAACAGTTTCTTCTTTGGGCAGGCGGTGGCTGACTGGACAATATTGGATCAGCAGAATAACTACAAACTTCATGGGAGTTTTTTGGTAGGTTTCTGTGTTCTATTCAGTATTTGAATATAGGTTTTCTGGTAGACTAAAGGGACGTTTTCTGTTATTTGAATAAAACGTAACACATTCTCAGGGAGAAACCTCCAGTGTATCTCAATTCTGGATATCTGTGAGAAAGGAGTAAATTGTCAGAGAAGGCGGATCTTTAAACTGATGCCATCTCCTGTATATTATTCTTTACAAACTGCCGCAGTACGAATTCCTGTTGGGTTTGGTAGGGGCCGCAGCAACATGGAAGTCTAAGAGAAAACATAATTCCCATCAGACCCAGAAAAAAAACTGCAATGGTGAATTTGGAAAGTTGCAGGAAGAATTACACTTCGGCTCATTCCGCACATGCAGAATAATGCACTTTCAAACTGCTTTCAGTGCTCTTTGAAGCTGTGCGGAATGGCAAAATCCATTTGCAAACAGTTGTGAAAGTGGTTTGAAAATGCATTATTTTGCGTGTGCGGAAGGGGCCTTCCTTCTGTCCAGGTCCTGAAATGGCCCATCTTACTGGCTGGTTCCTTGTTCCCTTAAGAAAAACAGAAGGGTCAAAAGGCAGCTCTCTCATAGGTTGTATTGTTCATAGTCGTAGAAACTGAAAAAGGCACAGTAAACATTTCAGGCTGTCATAATAGAAACACCAAATGATGACAAACAGATTCAGAATAAAGCCAAAACAAAAAAAAAAGGAACTGGGTAAATGCAAAAGACTCATACATTTCAAAGTGGAATTATTGTGTCGGGAGAAAGAGGGAATGCCTGATTGAAGACGGGTGGCGGCTGAATTGGTGGGCAGCGCCCTTTCCGGTTGGTTCTGCTACCACATCACAGGATCCTCAGAACAGAGAGACCCCCACCCGCGGCACAGACTCAAAGTCATCGAGGACTGAGGATGACCAACTGCTGTGATGAAGACAACTAAACAGAGAGGGCGAAAGGGCCCCAGAAAGGTGGAAATCTACACAGCATATTCTCCATTCAAGTTCCTCCTTGGATCAGTGAGACTCAACTGGCTAAAAGGTAAGTCAGCAACCCCCGGCCCCCAGAAGTTTATCCAAGGTGGTCTTCTGTAATGAGTTTATCCCACTGGGTGGGTTTGACAGTGAGAAGTTTACTTTGTACAAAGAAAGGAGTAAAAGGGTTTTCCCTCTAGAGCAGTGATGGTGAACCTTTTCGAGACTGAGTGCCCAAATTGCAACCGAAAACCCACTTATTTATCACAACACAGCAATTTAACCTGAACACTGAGATTTTAGTTTAGAAAAACCAGTTGGCTCCGAGGCTCGTGTTACTCGGGAGTAAGCTTGGTGAAGCAACCGTACAACACTTCGAATGGGTGAATCACGACCCTAGGAGGGTTTACTTAGAAGCAAGCCCCATTGCCAGCAATCGAGCTTACTCCCAGGTAAAGGATTGTGCTCAGGCCAGCCTAGATGTGTGCGTATGTGGGGTGTGATTTTCTGCCCCCCCCCCCCGATGAACGCTGTGTACGCGTGCCCACAGAAAGGGCTCTGAGTGCCACCTCTGGCACCCGTGCCATAGGGTCGCCACCACTGCTCTAGAGCAACATAATACAGAAAAACCAAGCTGTAGACAAAGGTTTATTTGTATAAAAAATGCTTTACAAATAAAATACAGTAAGTCATTAACTACACGTAACAGTTCTCCTCAGTTCTTGCCAGTGGATCCAAAACCTCTCGAGCCACGTTCTGTGTCGTCCAAAACCTAAAAATGATTCACAGTTAGAATTTCCAAAATTTTCTGCTGTGTTCCCTATTGCAGTGTGTTTCCTGTTTGTGTCCAGGACTAACCCACGAAATAACTTCAACCTAAAGTGTAACTCAGGAAGAAGAAAGGCTTTATTCCTTCCTGGTTTTGTTATGAAGAATTGGCTTCAACATTAAGAATGTGATTAAACAAAATGAAATTCAATAAACCACCTAACGTATTTGAATTAAGTAGAGAGAGCCAGCATGGTGTAGTGCAGTGATGGCAAACCTTTTTGAGACCGAGTGCTCAAATTGCAACCCAAACCCCACTTATTTATCGCAAAGTGCCAACACGGCAATTTAACCTGAATGCTGAGGTTTTAGTTTAGAAAAAAGCAATTAGCTCCCTCTTCCTCCGCCCCACCCGCTCGAGCAGGGGCCAGCCTGCTCTAGCCTCCAGCAAGTCCCACACGCACCGCTCTGTGCCTCTCTAGCATCTCTGCCTCCTCTGCCCCACCCCCGGGCAGCAGCCAAACCGGAGCACAAGCACCAGGCCCGCCAGCCGAGTCCTCCCTGCTCACTGTGGTGCGCGCACGGCGTTCTCAGTAGCCCAAGCCAGCCTAGATGTGGGGGGGATGATTTTCTGGCCCCCCCCATGATGAACTCTGTGTGTGTGTGCCCACAGAGAGGGCTCCGCGACTAACCCAGATCACCTAGTCTCCACTTTAATCCCACACTGACACACTGGCACCCAGGACACCATAGGGTTCGCCATCACCTGGTGTAGTGGGCTAACCACTGACGAAGCAAAATGGGCTGGGATTGGGCTAATCTGGCCAGATAGCCACCGGGTCAAAGCTGATTGCCCCAACCTTCCTGCACACATGTAGGGTCTGCTAGAAAGTGACAGGCTGGGCTTGAACAGTCTCAAATTCTGGCTCAGAGGTTTCTCAGTCCCAGGTAGCAAAGGCAAGCAGGCTTGGCAAACCCACCTTTGGGGAATGAAGACTTTTTCCTTGAAAAAACTTGTATAGGGGCCAACATACAAGACAGCTAGGCTTGAACACTTGATCTGCTGGGGACACGCACACACAGGTAGGCTTAAAATCCCTCCCTCCTTTGGGGAAAAAAAAGATGATCCAGGTTTCTTGAACACTCTAACTGCTGGGGAAAGAAGACTAGGGTAGGCTAGAACACTTGTCTGTCTAGACTGCAGATCAGCTGGGCAATCCTGTCTCCTCGTTTCACTTCAAAACCAAAATAAGGGTTTAAGAAATTTGGCTAAATAGCCACGAATCAGCAAGAATGCCCTAATCCTTTTGAACACTTGGGCCCGTTGGGGAAAGAAGACAGGTAGGCTTGAACACTTGGGCCCGTTGGGGAAAGAAGACAGGTAGGCTTGAACACTTGGGCCCGTTGGGGAAAGAAGACAGGTAGGCTTGAACACTTGGGCCCGTTGGGGAAAGAAGACCAGCAGTAGGCTTGAACATTCTGGTCTGGGGAAAGCACAGGTATTGGACACTTGGGTCTTTGGGGAAAGAAGACAGGTAGGCTTGAACACTTGGGCCCGTTGGGGAAAGAAGACAGGTAGGCTTGAACACTCTAACTGCCAAAGCAGCTAATGCAGGCCTTGAACACTCTGGGTCCTGCTAGGGAAAGAAGACAGGCAGGCTTGAATTGACTCTAACTGCTAGAAAGAAGACAGGCAGGCTCTGAACACTCCAATCTGCCAGCAAAGACAGGCAGGCTTGGGCACCAACTGCTGAAAGAAGACAGGTAGGCTCTGAACACTTGGGGTCTCGCTGGGGAAAGAAGACAGGTAGGCTTCTGAACACTCTAACTTGTGTTAAGAAGACAGGTATTTGAATAATTTGGGGTCCATGGGGAAAGCAAAGACAGCAGCTTGAACACTCTGGGGTCTGCTAGGGGAAAGAAAGACAGGCTTGAACACCTAACTCAAGCAGAAAGAAGACAGGCAGGCTGAACACCTAACTGGCTGTGGCGAAGACAGGTAGGCTTGAACACTTGGGCCCAACTGCTGTGAAAAGAAGACAGGTAGGCTTGAACACCTTGGGTCCCAAGCAGAAAGAAGGTAGGCTTGAACACTCTAGTTCAAGTGGGGAAAGAAGACAGGGTAGGCTTGAACACCTAACCACTTTGGGGAAAGAAATATGGTGCAGGCTTGAACATCTGGGTCTCATGGGGAAAAGAAGACAGGTAGGCTTGAACACTTGGTCTGGGGAAAGCATAAAGACAGGTAGGCTTGAACACCTAACCAAGTGTGGTTAAAGACAGGCAGGTTTGAACACCTGGGTCTGCTAGAAAGAAGACAGGCAGGCTTGAACACTTGGGGTCTCAAGCAAAAGAAGACAGGTAGGCTTGAACACTGTCCAAGGAAAGAAGACAGGTATTTGAACACTCTAAGGTCTCATGCACACAGGTAGGTTTGAACACTCTGGGGTCTTGGGAAAGAAGACAAGGTAGTGGCTTTGAACACTTGGGGTCCAAGGAAAGAAGACAGGTAGGCTTGAACACTTGGGCCCGTTGGGGAAAGAAGACAGGTAGGCTTGAACACTTGGGCCCGTTGGGGAAAGAAGACAGGTAGGCTTGAACACTTGGGCCCGTTGGGGAAAGAAGACAGGTAGGCTTGAACACTTGGGCCCGTTGGGGAAAGAAGACAGGTAGGCTTGAACACTTGGGCCCGCTGGGGAAAGAAGACAGGTAGGCTTGAACACTTGAGACCTGTGGGGAAAGAAGACAGGTAGGCTTGAACACTTGGGCCCGTTGGGGAAAGAAGACAGGTAGGCTTGAACACTTGGGCCCGTTGGGGAAAGAAGACAGGTAGGCTTGAACACTTGGGCCCGTTGGGGAAAGAAGACAGGTAGGCTTGAACACTTGGGCCCGTTGGGGAAAGAAGACAGGTAGGCTTGAACACTTGGGCCCATTGGGGAAAGAAGAGTGCTTTATCAAGACTGGTAGGCTTGAAGCTTCAGATATAAAGCCAAACAGAGCCACCGCGCCATTCTTTTTCCTCTGCAGACAAACTCCGGGAAGAAGTCTAGGAAACAACCTATCCGGGAAACATAAACTATCCGGACTTCTCAGGTTTTTTTCATAACTGTCCCTCAAAAACTGAAAAGCCTTCACAATCAGAAGCTCAGAGAAGCTCTTGTTTCAGTAGATCTTTTACGGAGATGAAAGGACAGGTGATTTAATGTATTGCTAGATTCATGACGTGGAGGCGAGGCAGAATAGAATAGCCCAATCCTGTCGTGTCTTGGAAGCTAAGTAGGGTCGGCACTTGAAGAGAGACCACCAAGGAAGTCTCTGCAGAGGAAGGCAGTGGCAAAACACCTCTCTTTCTCATGACACTACACACACACACACTTCTAAAATGGCACTACACACACACACACTTTCTCATGGCACTACACATCCGGTTCACCAGATAAGCCTCTGTTGACAGAGAGAAATTTTCCACTCTTTCTCACAATACTAGAACCAGGGGGCATACATTGAAAATGCTGGAGGGAAGAATTAGGTCTAATAAAAGGAAACACTTCTTCACGCAACATGTGATTGGTGTTTGGAATATGCTGCCACAGGAGGTGGTGATGGCCACTGACCTGGATAGCTTTAAAAAGGGCTTGGACAGATTTATGGAGGAGAAGTCGATTTATGGCTACCAATCTTGATCCTTTTTGATCTGAGATTGCAAATGCCTTAACAGTCCAGGTGCTCGGGAGCAACAGCCGCAGAAGGCCATTGCTTTCACATCCTGCTTGTGAGCTCCCAAAGGCACCTGGTGGGCCACTGCGAGTAGCAGAGAGCTAGACTAGATGGACTCTGGTCTGATCCAGCTGGCTTGTTCTTATGAAGGGAGAGAAGAGAGGGAACTCAGTTCAAGCTGGCGTGACATCACCAAGTTTAATTCTTACCTTTAAAAGTTTCTTTCCCAAAGTTAAATAGCACGACACCAACGTTTCCTCGGTAATCCTCATCAATAACGCCAGCTATAATTAACAGAATAGTTTACGAAGTTAATGGTGGGTGTTTCTTCATTAGACATTCACATCCGATACCGACGGCCTGTACCTTTGTTGGCATATTAGGAATACTTGGATAAGATTACTGCTTGTACCAATATAGCTATTATGCCTTCTAAGAAAACGGTCCAGTTGAGTTCAACAGTTATGTGTGACATGCGTTAATTACACTATATAAACAAACAGGGATTCTTTTAAATGCTTGGAATTTTAAAATGGGGCCACGTTCACAGGACCAGTTTAGTACAATAGGGTCCATTTTGTTTGGTCTGTTTTTATCCTATTTTACTTATAGCATTTATATATATATATGTATGTTTAATGTCAAGATTTTGTATTGTTTCTAGCGTGTAACTCACCCTGAGCCCTTCAGGGATACGGCGGGATAAAAATATGATAAAAATAGATAAATAAATGAGAGAAGGGTAACGGCTTCTGTACATTAGCAGCCAATTTACTATAGCGCATGTAGCATCTTCCGCAATTCGTATTAGATGCCACAGATATTTTCCCCTAGGCCAGATTTTGCTGCTTCTTCATACCCAGTAGAGACGCTGGATGGACATACTGACCTAACAGGAAGCCTGCTGTAGTGGTTTTCGGGAATATGAGCAGACAATCTTCCCTAAAAGGCAGTTTATTCAAAACTGTAATGCCCAGCTGCAGGAGTGTTGATGTGGTCTGTGGCAAGATGTCTGCCCACACAGAGCAAAACTGAAGTTCCCAAAGGCTTGGCCAGTGCTGGGAATTGTATTTCTGCCACACTAAAATCCCCTTCAATGTGTAAAGAAGAAGAGTTTGGCTTTACATCCCACCTTTCTCTTCTGAAAGGAGACTTCAGGTGGCTTACAGACACCCTGTGAGGTAGGTGGGGCTCAGAGAGTTCAGAGGGAACTGTGACTAGCCCAAGGTCACCCAGCAAGAACGTAGGAGTGCGGATACATCCGGTTCACCAGATAAGCCGCTGCCACTCAGATGGAGGAGTGGGAATCAAACTCGGTTCTCCAGATTAGAATCCACCTGCTCTTAACTACTACAACACTCTGGCTCCATGGTAGGCATGCGGAGTTGCTGAGGTAAAAAGTGTTCCCTCAGACTGTGATGCTTGAAAACCACCAAGCCAGATAATATTTTTCCTATTGCTCAGTAATAGTATGAATGCTCGAGGCACCTGTCATGAACAGGCCAGATAGCTGTCCTAAAATCTAATCTAATAGCTCTTGGAGGAATCTATATGTGAAGTATGTTTTACTACCTGTTTCACTAAAAACCCAGGGATGCAAGGTTGGTACAGGTGCAGTTCTTGAAAGGTATAAACTTGTAATGAATTGCACACCTGTAGAATAAGAACTGGTTTGATAAAGGTTTTTGCAGTGAGGAAAAGTATACAAATTTCAGCCCAATTTTAAGCAAACTAATGATACAGGTGACTTACCACCAACATCTATGAAGTGATTTGCAGCTAAGCCAGAACGCGGAGCTAATATTTTTTTTTTAAAGAGAAACAAATTTAAGGTGGGTTAGTTTTTTAAAGCCACAAACTATTGTTGTAAAATGCTCAGTTCACAAGCCTTTATTGGCATAAAATCAACATACAAAATCAGCATTGTACCTGGCCCGCTATTGCTCACACACCATAGACGCCGCACCAAAATACTCAACACCAAAACATATACATGGTCCCTTCCGTAACCATAGTGACACCCTTCAGCTAAGTTGACTCACTTAAACGTCATCGGATACTGACAGAAGCTAGCAAAATCACTGCTGGCTATATGTGGTCATAATACACAGACATTAGTTGGTATTCATCTAGACCAGGGGTAGGGAACCTGCGGCTCGAGAGCCGCATGCTCTCTTCTGTTCCCTGTAACTGCGGCTCCACAGTCGGTTTCACCGGCCTCATCCTTTGTCCCATCACTCTGTGGTAGCAGCAGGGATGGCACACCAACTGCCCGCTGCCAGCTGGGCCACGCCGTGGGCTTCCTCTCACGTCTGCCCCATTGGAGTCGGGCTGGCGTTTTCCGGGTAGCCGATGAAATGGAAGCTGCTGGCCCTATCCTTGCCCACCCTGCAGGCAGCAGGGCAGATGCATCCATGCACTTTTCTCAGAATGAGCGGAGTAAAAGGTAAAAACCCCCAATATATACAGTGTTATCTTTATTTTTTTCTCAGAATGAGCAGAGTAAAAGGTAAAAAAAACCCCAATATATACAGTGTTATCTTTATTTTAAATGTCAAAAATTATTTGCGGCTGCAAGTGTTTTCTTTTCCCATGGAAAATGGATCCAAATGGCTCTTTGAGTGTTAAAGGTTCCCTACCCCTGATCTAGACTTACGTCTATTATTGTTAGCAGAAATTTTGCTACATTCTCACACACTGTGGGATCCATGTTGTTCAAAAGCATAGGTATCTTAAGAGCATCGGTTAGATTGTTATACAGAAATGGGATAAGTGCAGATTGTGACATTCTGATTTTTGCAAACCTTACACAATGAAAGAGGGTATGATCGAGTGTCTCCACCTGACCCATATTGCATGGACATAGCCTCCTCTGTTTATCAATTTGTTGATATCTGCCATAGAGCAGCATAGAAGGCATTAATTGTAAAATGCTTGTATTCATAACAGTAGATTGATACTGCTTAGAATGCAATTTTAAAAACTATCACGTTAATTGACTCATAATGAGGATTAAGGTTTGTTACAATTATTAGAACGTCATATATAAAGGAACAGAGTGAATTAGCTTCAGCACGCAAGAGGAGTCTAGGAAGAGATTCAAAATCTGGCCTAAGCCATTGCAGAAATGTATTCACTCGTCCAGCTTTTAGACACAGCTTTACAAACGGTTGATGGAAATTTGCCTTAGGCTGCAATCTCCTGTATGTTCACTTAGCAACAGGGGTTTATTTAGAGTTAATGCACTCTGCTGGGAACAGACTTTTACAGTAACTTCCAGGGAACAGTATACAGTGGAACCTCGGTTTTCACTGCCTTTGGTTTTCATCGGTTTCAGTTTTCATCAATTTTTTCAGTGAAAAATTTGTCTCGGTTTTCATTGATTTGCAGTAAGGTTTGTGGAGAAAAATCACTCGGACAAAGCTGTTGCGGGCTGTGTCTGCAACTCGTTTAATGACAATGTCTTGCCCCATCATTTCAGACAAATCTTAAAGAGGCGTCAGAAACAGACCTCTTTGGACAGCTTTCTGGTGCGACATTGGTCTACTGGCTCTGAAGCTGGTCCGAGTGTTACTGTTTTCAGCATTAAACACTATGTTTATTCACCAAAAAATGTGTTTTTGGTATGTTTTTTGGAGTGCCTAGAATGGGCTAATTGGATTTACATTGATTCCTATGGAAAAGTTTGCCTCGGTTTTCATCGGTTTCGGTTTTAATCGATTGTTTTTGGACGGATTACCAACGAAAACCGAAGTTCCACTTTACATGGATAGTTATTAGGACTGTGCAGTTTTCACGTGAAAGGAGCCAGTTAGCAAGGTTAGAAGCTTTCCCTTCCCCCAACTTACCTACTCTGCCGTAACATCCAGAGGGAACAGAGATTTGAATATCTGTTTTCACTACGGCCTTTCCCAAAGGAGGGATCTCACAGTCGTAGGCACTAAAAAAAGCAAGCAAAATGATACCACGTCTCTGAAAACATCATAACTGTCTTGCTGGAGGTGACCTAGGCTCCTCTTAATCCAGCATTCTCTTTCTAGTCAGATTTACCTGGAATAAAAACAACAGCTTCACCTGTTTTGTCTCTAGCATCTGGCCTTCAGAGGTATATTGCTCCTAAATGGGGGGGGGGGGGGGGCAGGGGGAGGCTTTCCATTTAGTAAAGTCAACCTTTATTGGCATATCAGCATAAAAGACAGACCCCCCCCCCCATTATTAACTTGATAGATCTTAAAAATCGGCTGTGGTACTATAAGTGTTACTCTTCTTTTGTGGACACATCTCAGTTTAGTTAGCTTAATGGCCACTGTCTTTTTTCTAATGTAGAACAGACATGAGAGACAGACAGTGAACGGACACTAGAATTACAGCAGCTGATCTTTTACTACCATAAATGAGCATATTAGAGTCCTCTTGGAAAGGAGAAAGGCCTTTTTGCTCTATATCAGGGGTTCTCAACCTGGGGGTTGGGACCCCTTTGGGGGTCGAACGACCCTTTCCCAGGGGTCGCCTAAGACTCTCTGCATCAGTTTTCTCCATCTGTAAAATGGATAAATGTTAGGGTTGGGGGCAGAGGTGGGATCCAACCAGTTCTCACCACTTCTCTAGAAGTGGTTACTAATTTTTTTCCGAGTGCCGAGAAGGGGTTACTAAAGCAACCTCCCTGCCCAATAGGGACTGGAGGTGCGTGTGTGCGGCGGCGCCACTGTTTGAATCCCACCACCATCGGAACCTGTTATTAAAAGTTTTGGATCCCACCACTGGTTGGGGATCACCACAACATGACGAACTGTATTAAAGGGTCGCGGCATTAGGAAGGTTGAGAACCACTGCTCTATATATAGTACTTTTAATGACATAAAATGAACAACAAATGGGAACCGACTGAGTCATAAACCTCTATCTATATACAGGATTTGCTGCTGGTTAACATGCATCAAGATCAAGTGTACCATACTTCCTGTCTCCTTTTGCATGCGCCTGAGAGGAGCGGCAGAACAGGAAGGTAAGGTCATTGAGCACTGAAAAAGTGTCCTCCACGCCTCTGAACCGAGGCTGCTTTCTCACTATGGTGTTCCTCTCTGGTATTTGGCTTTCGTTTGCAATCTCTTGTCTACGACACTAGACTTGAAAACAGTGAAGTCATAATGTTGGGTCCCCCCCTCTTCCCACCGCCTGACTCTAATGTCACATGATTCCTTGCAGGTGAGTGGACCCCAGGTCTGCCAAGGCCAAAAGACTGCTGTGTTGCATGGTCTTTTGACAATTACTACTTAATACTCTGGATTAATCTTTTGGATTCTCTTTTCTGCTCACAGTGTTCTTATATATTGTGGACGTTCCTTCCAGTTCTCTTACCCTGCTTATTTGTATTTGGTGATTCTCAGTCATTTGTATCGGATGTGCAATGGGAATTCTGCACCTCCCACATGCGCAAAATTTGCATTTTGCTGCATGTGCTACCGGTCAAAGCACCCAGTAGGACTGCTGCCTGCTCTGCTGGAAAAAAGTATGCATATCCATGTTAAGTTTCCCAAAGGAGCGAACGGCAACTGGGGGGCAGGACGGGTCAGGACACGGAAAATTGCAAAGCCCAGAAGGCTTACACACATTTCATAACAGCTTTGCCTATACAGTGATTGGCTTTTAGTCAATCACAGTCTCATGCTCTGCACAGAACTCCCATTGCACCACTGTGGCAGAGCCCTGGAAGGAACCATGGGGGTTTTTTTGTGTCGTATGAATGGCCCTCAGCCTGCAAGAGGAGGCTGGCAACATGGGATGCTACTCTATGTCAATAACTCTTTGCAACCAGACTGTAGAATTACCGCCCCCCCCCCCGCAAGAAAGGGATGGAGGGGGGGGGTTGTAACGTTGCCAGATCCAGGTTAGGAAACGTCTGCACATTTGGGAACGCAGCCTAAGGACAGGGACGGCAAATGGGGTGCGATGCTCAAACCTGAGAGCGATCACTGCATCCCACCCCAGGGAGAAGGGACAGGTTGTTAATGATGTGTTCAGCCAGTTTGAGCCGAGTGCCATATTTTAATGTTCTAACCTTGTTGCAATCGCCCAGAGCCCTTCAGGGATTGGGCGGGACATCAAGGGATTGGGCGGGACATCAATCAATCAAAAGATAAATAAATATGCCACAAAGCCCGCCCTCCAAAGCACCCATCTCCAGCCTGCAGGGATGCATCCCCCCCTGGAGGAAAGGGCTATTTTGCAATGTGGGCGCTGCGGCATTATAATCCCTCTGGAACTGGCAAAGGACGGCTCTCTTTCCCGAAGGATCTCTGCAGGGTTGTTGTTGTTTTTAAAGAAATCTAAAAAAAAAGGCATTGCACCACGGGAGCCTCCCCCTGCAGCCCCCAGGTGTATCGTCTGCAGCCTCACCTGTACAAATCGTAGCCCGCAGCCCGGGAGGAGCCCCTGGAAGGCGCCACGGCGTTTTCGGAGAGCTTGGCGAAGCGGAGCCTCAATGCAGGCTCCTCGGGGCCGGAGCTCCGGAGCTTCTTGCTGGGGGGCGAGGCGGGGGCGGCTTCATTGCAGGG
Organism: Sphaerodactylus townsendi; assembly: GCF_021028975.2. Taxonomy (NCBI): domain Eukaryota; kingdom Metazoa; phylum Chordata; class Lepidosauria; order Squamata; family Sphaerodactylidae; genus Sphaerodactylus; species Sphaerodactylus townsendi. The sequence continues at coordinate 16,872,985 of NC_059441.1, read as the reverse complement.
CATGGCGGCGGGCAGAGGAAGCAAAAAGTGAGCTCCGAGGAGAGCAAAGCGCGGGAGTCCCTGTCTTCCCCTGCCCCTTTTCGCGCGCTTTCATTCAAACCACGGGGCGGAGAGGGGGCGCCAAGACCCACCTTCGAGGGGGTCAAACCCACCCACCCCATCAAGCTGCTCAGCCCTCCCTCCCGATTCAAAGCCGAATTAAGTGAAAATAAATTTAAAATGTTAAATTAAAAAAAAATATTATCATTGCCTTTCTCCTCTTCCCCCCCGGAAAGGAATGGTATTGTCCAAAATGCTATTTAGAGACGGCCGTGCGGGAAAGTCCATTCTCTCAGAAAGGGGGGAAGAGAGATAGGAAAGCGGCGGTCGGTCTTTAGGCGAAATCTCGCCCTTGTCTGTTTCTCCTCTCTAATCTCACATTTTAAAATCTTATTTTCACGCGGGGGGGGGGGTCCTTTCTTTCGGCCGACACTATCCCTCCCCCCTCCGCCGGTGAAAGCAATGGTTTCGCCCCGTTAGGGACGACTGGGTGGAATAATCCATTCGATTACGAAGGGGGGAAGAGAGAAAGGAGAGCGGCGATTGGCCCATGCGCGCGAAGGGATGGTCTCCTTCTCCCCCACACACAATGGCGGGGGGGGGGGGGGGAGTCGTTGCTGCGCCAAGGGCCTAAAAGGGGCGGGGCCAGGAAAACGGCAGTTCCGTTACCGTTTTTCAGGAGTCGCCTGAGGTAGCGCGACATGGCGCCGAGGCCCGAAGCCTCCCAGTCGCTCAATAACGGCGGCTTCTGGCACGGCCTTTAGCATAGACGCGCGAGCAGCTCGAAGAAAAGGGCTCCCGTCAATCCTCAATGGGGATTCTCAGTCGTGACGCGCAAGATGGCGGCGTCGCGCGGGCTGTTTGGTTTCCTTTGCCTTCCCATCAGGCGCCTCAGGGTGGCCGGCCCAACGCTCTCCTGGCCCGTCGTATAGGCTGCCCTGTGGTGACATGGCAAAGTGATGGGATTTGGCAAGTGCCAGTCACACAATCCAGTAATGAAGGAGTTAATTGTTGCAGGCTAATTAGTTAGTGAGGTCAGAAGTCAGTGGCCAGGTAAGTGATACCTATTGGTTGGGTGGGCTGCATGCAGGTCTGCACGTAGGCTTTAGATATATCTTCTTTGTGTTGCACTCTGCACGTGCTCTCTCTCTCTCTCTCGCTCAGCTCAGTTCAGTCCAGTCTATAGCAGGGGTAGGGAACCTGCGGCTCTCCAGATGTTCAGGAACTACAATTCCCATCAGCCTCTGTCAGCATGGCCAATTGGCCATGCTGGCAGGGGCTGATGGGAATTGTAGTTCCTGAACATCTGGAGAGCTGCAGGTTCCCTACCCCTGGTCTATAGCTTAGTAGCCATGTAATAGTCTAAGCAGCAAGCTGGCTGTTGGTGCGAGCTAGTAAGAAAGAGGTTTATTGTTTTTCTTCCAAGTTTCCCTTCCCTGTAGTAAGTAAAGTTTATTTCAGTAAAGCAACTGGTCTCTGCCTCATTATTGCATTAACTCTGCTAAATAAGTATTTGTCCACACAACACAAAGACACCCGAAAAGCCCGTTTAAGCCGTCCTGGGTTATGTGGCTCATCTATCTATCTATCTATCTACCTTAATTAATTAATTCCAATTAATTAATTAATTAATTCTATTAGATTTTAAACCGCCCATCCCCAAAGGGCTCTGGGCAGTGTACAGCAGGCCGGCAACAGCAATCATCTTTAAATATGCGAGTGTGTGTATGTATATGTACGTACGTATGTACGCACACCCACATATATAGCTTCTGCAGACTTGTGTAGTGCAAGATTGCAAAACTTGCAAGAGGAATTGGACGTGTCCAGTACAACTGTAATGTGTACGAACTAAGAATTGAACATAAGAATGTAGGACGAGCCAGCTGGATCAGACCAGAGTCCATCTAGTCTAGCCCTCTGCTACTCGCAGTGGCCCACCAGGTGCCTTTGGGAGCTCGCATACAGAAGGTGAAAGCAATGGTCTGCTGCTGCTGCTGCTCCCGAGCACCTGGTCAGCTAAGGCATTTGCAACCTCAGATCAAGGAGGATCAAGATTGGTAGCCACAGATCGACTTCTCCTCCATCAATCTGTCCAAGCCCCTTTTAAAGCTATCCAGGTTAGTGGCCATCACCACCTGTGGCAGCATATTCCAAACACCAACCACGCGCTGCGTGAAAAAATGTTTCCTTTTATTAGTCCTAATTCTTCCCCGCAGCATTTTCAATGAATGCCTCCTGGTTCTAGTATTGTGAGAAAGAGAAAAATTAGGGTGTGACAATATGCGTAGAGACCTACTGTTTACACTATGCCCAATGGCTTAAAATAGAAACATATAACAGAGAAGGATGCAAGTTAATGTGCAATAAAGTGCCTAAAACATACAAATTGCACATTAACAGAGCCCTTTTGCACTTCTCTGTGTATATCTTTCTGTTTTAAGCCATTGGGCGTAGTGTAAACAGTATCCAGTACAACTCTAATGTGTATTAACTAAGAATTTAGGGTGCAACAACATGCATAGAGACCTACTGTTTACACTATGCCCAATGGCTTAAAACAGAAACATATAACAGAAGGACGCAAGTGCTCCATTAATGTGCAGTAAAGTGCCTAAAACATGCAAATTGCACACTAACAGAGCTCTTGCGCCCGTCTCTTCTGTATATGTTTCTGTTTTAGGCCATTGGGCATAGTATAAACAGTAGGTCTCTATACAATAATCACATTGCACATACAATAATCACATTGTAAGTTATGACAATATGTAACCTGATTCGGAATAGCCTGAGGGCACTTTTACACATGCAGAATAATGCACTTTCAATGCACTTTGCAGCTGGATTTTACTGCGCAAAAAGCAAAATCCACTTGCAACCAATTGCGAAAGTGGATTGAAAATGCATGATTCTGAAATAAATGCTGACAAGCGCCAGTGATATGTGAAAACTGTAAGGTGGTCACCGTATGGCGTTGGTCTAGCCCAGCATTCTCTCCTGGCGTTTAGCCTGCATCTGTGGCTGAACTGTCCATATAAGGCTTCATATGCAGTTCGAAGAGCCCATGGCTCTACTCAATCATCTTCTCCGGTGAATGCCTTGGCCAGAAGGGGAGAAATAGCGCCAGCTAAAGGACAACGGGAAGAGGAAGCTGGTTACCTACTCGATCGATTAAGGAGAACCGCATGTCCAGAGAAACTAACTCCATCTGGCTCTGACTTGCCTGCTCAGAGCAGGCTGCCAGTCGCTCATCACCTATTGACTGAGGAGTCCAAGGTGCGTGTGAAGCATGTCAGCTTGGCCGATGGATCATCACCAGCTGCTGCCACGCCTCTGCATGAACTGCCTACATACCATGCCTTCCAGGTAAAAAAAGTTGCAAAATGTATGCGTTCTGGACTGGATTTTGTTTGTTGAGCCGCCCCAAGTTTAGCTTCGAAACAAGGTACAAAACTGTACGATAGACAGGGCTGTACAGTATGGCAGAATGACATAGAGTGTGCAAAGGCACACTCATGACAAAATGTATGTTGGTGACTGATAAAGGGCAAAATGAAAATGTAATGAATGTTTCAAGTCTAGCTAATAAGCTTCATGCATGATGATTGTGTGCATCTATCTTCTCACAGAGTCCTAGATTATGCAAGTTTTGCCACCACTGCAGAGTTGGCAAAGCGTGATTTGAGTGTAAAGCCTTGCAGCATTCCTAGACTGTTCAAATTCTGTAGTGGGTTAAGGTGAAATCCTTATCCATCAAATCCCCAAAAGAGTTATAGACAAATGGGCGCACGATTTGAACTAGTCCATGCAGACTTAGCTGGTCCTTTCCAACGCCGGTAAGGGCGCACGATATATATTTCTGCTGATTGATGATTATAGCAGATATTCTTACTTTCCGCTTGCTGTTGAAATCTAAGGATGAAGCCTTTACAAGGTTTAAGGAATGGGTCTCAATGATTGAACGGAGGTTCCTGCTAAGGTGGTTTGCCTGCAATCTGACAGAGAAGGTGAGTTCATGGGGAACAAATTCCAAAACATGGCTGACACAGAAAGCGTATTAGCCAGCGGAGAATAAACTGCTCAGCCCGCTGAAAATGCGTCGAGAGGAGTATTCGCAGCATTCTTCAAACAATGCGGGATTTCGTATGATAAATGATGCCAAGGTTCCATTCCATTTCTAGAGAGTTGCCCGGCTGCCACACATGTAATAAACAGGTTGTGGAGTCTAAGTATCAATGAACACCATTTCTTCAGAATGTTTGGCAAAAGGCCTTCCCTGAAACACCTTAGAATATTTGGGAGTTTTGGTTAACGCCCTCATTCTGGTGACAGCAACGAAAAAAGAGGACAAAGAAATGGCAGACTGGCGTTTCGGTGATAAGCGCAGAATACCAAAGGCTATAGATTTTCATTGGGTCATGGAAGAATTGCTATCTCACGCGGAAAGTGCCAACTTCTTTGAAAAGCATACAGGTTGTGGCAACATGTGCATCAAAACTCTGAAGCAAGTTCTTACCACCAGTAAGCCATGACAGTACCTAGTGATATTGACAACCCCCACTCCTTCTGTTCAAGGTTACACACCCGCTCCCAGCCTTAAGCAACAACAGAACAGTGATAGTGACTGTGCAGCGAGCTAGAGAGGGGAGGGGCTGAGCAAAACTGGAGAAATAGCTATACCACGCAGATCAGAAAGCATATATAAATAAAGGCATACCACCAAAAGGTTTATGGTACAAGAAGTGAGAGTGTGCCACTAGGGACAGAACCACAAGGTTTCCATGATATGCTGGAAATGTCCACCCGAGGAACAGGAAAATGGAATCAGGCTATGGACAATGAGTTTGAATCCTGGTGAACTTAAAAAAAGTGCTTTAACATTGTTGATAAACCTACCGATAAGCCGATCATATAAGTGCAAGATGGGTATACAGGCGAAACCCATGTCCGGATGGGACTCTGCAAATATAAAGCAAGATTAGTCGCATCAGCTTCTCTCAAACAAAGTTTACGCGATCAATTTTATGCACCTACCTGCAAAGGCAGAATCCATGACAGTATCGCTCTTGGCTGAGCAAAGAGACTTTTAAAATGAGGCACTTTGATTTTGAAACAAGTTTTATTAAAATGCAGATTTGCAAGAGACCATATATACGAAGGAAGCACCAGGTTAAGAAGCATGAACAAGTTGATAAAGTTTATAAGCTCAAACAAAGCTTTTGTACGCATGTTCAGCCGGGCCAGATGCTGGAACAGAGGTGCATACACAAAGCATTATGTGAAATGAAATTTGACCAAAGTGTGGCCGTGATGCCTTTTCGTATATATACTCAGAGGTACTGGGGGATGGAATGTATCATTTTGATAGACGCATGTTGATGATCTCTGGGCAAGCTGCAAAACAGACAACCAAATCAAACAATCAACTTTTGCTATCGAGTTGAGTAAACACTCTAAGCTGAAAGACGGAAATATAATTCTAAAGCAACACCCGGTATTCGTCAGTAAATCTGAAGCATGCATGCGTTTCATTAATAAAACAAAGATAGAGGGTGTCATACAAAAAAAGCTGGTCTGTGACAAGCGGCACAAAACTTCAATGTGGTGGCTGATTTTTTGTAAGCAAGATAACAGCAAAGCGATTTGCTGGCAAGACCTATATCGCTCCTCTTTAATTGGCAGCCCGCTGCAGGTTTATTAACTGGACAAGACCACAGATAGCTGGTTGTAGGTTTATTGGCGCAGAACAGCAAACTGCATTGAAAGAATTGCGGCAGGGCTGCGCATAATTCGCTATCGCTGAAGGAACTGCTAACTATGGCTTTACGCTAATTTTTCTAAATCAAAACAAACAAGATTCTAGGTGGCGCGACAGCCTATCGGCAGAGGGACTCCAGATGTAAGTCGTGCGAGGTTATTTCAGGCGCAGTAATATGGCAGCCATCCGATTGCTGGAGATCTCGAAACAAAACAACGGTTGCCAATTTCCAACCTGCTGAGGTTATGCAGTCTAATGAGGCATGCAATGAGCTACAATGGGTCATGCAGTTGCTAAAAGACCTGGGTGAGAAATGAACAACTTATAATAGTTTCGAAAGACCACAGACATGGCGTTAAAGCGGCGGCGAACGAAAACCTTAAAAGTCGCATTTCAAACATGTAGCTGTGAAATTCCAAAATGTAAAACAACTGGATACAGTCAAGTGATTAAGTTGCAGTACTCGCAACCCATCTGCAACATATACCTATCTTAATAAAGCCATTACCAATACAAAACATAATGACTTTGGTGTTAAATGGGCTTAGCGATGTAATAATTTGGGCAAGGACTCTGTACAAAGCGGAGTGAAATAAATAACTGCGGCTCGACTATGTACTAACTATGTAATGAGTGTAAATAATGTGAATGACTTTGTTTGTAATTATTTTGTTTGTAACATTATGTAATGAGGCAACATTCCAAACCAGAAGGGTAAGGTGCGCCAGATGTTGAAAACGTAAGGTGGCCGCTGGTCTGAAATGACTGGAAATGTAACAGCTCGAAGCAGAATGCGCGCCCGGTTTCCGCCTGAAGTCCAGTGATTGGCATGTAACAGTCGAGAATCGTAAAGCGGTCGAGCCTTCTGTCTGGCCCGCAGCGATTTCGCGCAACAGTCAGCAGAAGTGAAAGGTCACAGACCAGGATGATTGCACCATCTGTTTACCGATTTGCTGGACAAAACTATAAGACTGCATACCTAATTCAGCACTCTCCTTCACCTTCAGGTTCAAATCGATTGCTGTCAGAGTAGAGAGTGATAATAGTTGGCTGCCGCTTTGTTCCTTTGAGAAACAAAGATAAAGCGCATTCCGCTGGAACTAAATCTACTCGTCTGAGTGTTTCTTTTTCTTATACTGCAAGCAGTTACCTCCTGTTCTAGCAAGGGTGAGTTAAGACCCAGTCCTTCCGTACCAGGCTAACAGAGCCTTTGATTTAAATGCGGCTTCGTCGGTATTTAATGTAACGGGCATCTTCAGAGGATCTCTGAAGATGCCAGCCACAGATGCAGGCGAAACGTCAGGAGAGAATGCTGCTAGAACATGGCCATACTGCCCGGAAACCACACTGCACCCAAGTGATTCCGGCCGTGAAAGCCTTCAACAATACAGTGCCCTGATTCTTGTTTGTTTCTGTGTATGAAAGACTTGCTTTTGCCTACTGGGTGTGAGCTCCCTTTTTTCTTGCAAACAATAAAGCTTTATTTCTGGAACTTTTTGATCGTCCATAATCTAGCCCTCACGGTTGGGGTTGGAGCTCGCCTGGAATGACAGCGGGTCTCTATACTTCATAAAATGAACGCACTTAGGTTGGAGTCACTCCCTTTAGGATCCCACTGTTAGATTATTTCATATTTATTTGAAGCATTTGTCTCGCTTCTGGAGAAAATGGCTGCTGTGGGAATTGGGTGGCATTGCATTATGAATGGGCTTAGATTGGAGTCACACACACACATATTGCAAATACTGTTATTTGAGTAAATTGCTAGCCACAATTGTGCAAATGTGTTCTTGGATATTGGTTGCACAACCCTCTCTTCCCTTGGTTTATGGCAGTGATGGCGAACCTTTTTGAGACCCAAACTGCAACCCAAACCCCACTTATTTATTCCAAAGTGCCAACACGGCAATTTAACCTGAATACTGAGGTTTTAGTTTAGAAAAAACGGTTGGCTCCGAGGCCTGCTATACCAGTGAGGATGCAAGTTTTGGCGGTAGCCGGTGGCTTTTTTGCTTTTGAAGCAACCGCGAGCAACTCTTTCCAAATTTAGCAACCACGCCCCTAGGAGGAGCATTCGTAGAAGCAAGCCCCATTGTCAGCAACTGAGCTTACTCCCAGGTAAAGGATCACACTTTAGTTCTTCGCATGAAAATCAGTGGGGGTTAACAGCGCTTAACAGGGTTACCTATACTGCTTTCCCAAAACTAGGTTTTAGGTTTAATGCTAATAATCGAGCCCAGCGGCCCAGGCCAGCCTACATGTGGGGGAGGGGGGGCACTCTGTTTGCACGTGCCCACAGAGAGGGCTCTGGGTGCTACCTCTGGCACCCGTGCCATAGGTTCACCACCACTGGTTTATGGCATCTGAGGCTTTGTTGTAGAAGAAACGTTTCTGGTCAAGTTAAGTTTACCAGCTTCCGAGGTCCAGCCATGCCCACCACAACATCATTAAATGGTAATGCTAGCAGCAGAGTTCAAAAAGACTGTTGGTCTGTTGTTAGAAAAGACAACACGTTCTTTGCTGTGAGAGCAAGGTTGTGTACATGGTGCTTCTACAAGCACGGTAATTGTCGCTGGCCTTAAGAAAGCTTCTACAAAATAAATACTTAGATGTAACTTTAGGTAATCAAATACAACCATTGTATGCCAAAATGTGTTTTAATGTGCAAAAAATCTGAATTTCAGTGCTAAAGCAATGCAAAAATGTGACATAAGGACGATGCTTTGAACATAGATTTGGATTCCTTTGATTTATTTCATATTTAAATGCTCAACTTAGCAATGACAAGCCCAGCAATTAAAACGCTTAATCAGAAACGATTAAAACAAACGTTAAAAACTCTTACCAAATTTATTCAAAGACCCTGTGGTAAATTACCAAAATATATTGCATTACATTCATTGAGATTATAACCCTAGAGAAATCAGATGAAATCTTCGAAAAGGTTGATTTAGTGTTAATTAATTTTACTCTGAAAATTCTCTGGCAATTAAATATGACTGCAGTGTAATGCCGTATAATATTTTCACAGTTCATTTTAATCTACATTTAAGTTGCAATGTGATCTTGAGTTACACAGTTTAAGAAGTCGAGTGGCAACCAAATCCCCTGAACCAGGGGAACACAAAGGCTTGCTGGTATAGTTAAGCTATTGCACTGGTATTAGCCTGGACCAGCAGAAGCATAACCAGTACAAAAAGGAAAACTAGGAGGGGTTTGGGGGCATGTTGTGGAAGCAGTGTAAACTACATCCTGTTCTCTCACGTTCTTAAGGCACTGATCTTGCTTTCTGTGCCAATGCAAAGTTATTCTCATAAAACAGATGGCAACTAAAAGTGAACGGAATGCCCTAGCAAATGTCACTGCAGCAGTGGTGGGATCCAAAAATTTTAGTAACAGGTTCCCATGGTGGTGGGATTCAAACTGTGGCATAGCACCAATGGGGCTGGGCGGGACACGACGGGGGCATGGCCAAGCATTTTTGGGGGCAGGGCATTCCTGGGCGGGGCTGTGGCAAGGACGCAGCCGCTGCGCTGGTCCTTGGGCGGGAAACGAATGCACGCAGGCGCAGGCTGCCACGCACGCCGGTGCACCTCCTGCTAGACTGCTTCAAGTTCTGCGCGCTACTGCTGAGAGGAGGGGCGTAACTAAGGCAAAAAATCAGGTGGCAAAATCACCAATTAGTAACCCCCTCTCGGCACACACAAATAATTAGTAACCTACTCTCGGGAACCTGTGAGAACCTGCTGGATCCCACCTCTGCACTGCGGCATCCTGTCAGGGTTGTCTTCCCTTGCAAAGAGCGCACCAAATTGCTGAGTGTCCCTTTCATCCTTCCAGCTGCTGCAAACCTAATAAACTAAGCTATGCAATTGTCATTGAGTAAAGGTGGGGGTCACTAATATCCTCTGCCGGAAAAATAACTTAGCAGATAACACTGGCAAGTCACCAAATGATGCAGTTGGCTGGGACTAAAGGGAATGGGACATCCTGGGCCTAAATAAGGCAGACTGCTGGCAGTGATCATGTTCCATTCACTTTAATGGGTTACAGAACTGCACTGAGTTTGCATGAGTTTGGCTGTCTGGGACCCATGCATGGGACTAGTGGGAAGGGGCCAGGAACAGGCAACTAAACTCAGTCCCATAGAAAGATGATAGTTCAGTCAGTTGAAGTGCAGAGGTCGAGAAAATTGTATGTTTCCGCATTAGAAAGTAGTCCTGAATGAATATAAGAATTATTGAAAACAATTATATTGTGCACTATTGAACATGGTACTTAGTATTTATGCCAAAATGTATTTTTACTTCCAAATGGATGGCAAGAGCAGAGCTAGGTAGGCACTAGGACCCAGGTGGAGCATTCTACAACAAAGAAGGTCCAGCATGCTTTGTTCTGTGGTGGAGGAATATACAGCCCTACTATCATCTTTCCGTGGACAGAGTATAGATCCTATCACAAGTGACTTCTCCCTGCTTCTTTACTCTGGTTAAGCAGGTATTCTTAGGAGCAGAGGACTTTGGTCTAGGACAGTGGTTCTCAACCTTTTTAATGCCGCAACCCATTGTTACACAATGTTACAGTTCCTCATGTTGTGGTGACCCCCAACCCTAACATTTATCCATTTTACAAATGGAGAACACTGATGAAGAGTCTCTGTATTAATTCTATGGAAAGGGTCGCTCAATTTCCATGTCTCGGCCCCCCAGGTTGAGAACCACTGGTCTAGGAGTATGGAAAACTGTTTTGAACTGTTCTAAAAAAGATCCTCATATGAATTTTATTAATAAAATTTATAGAGAGTTTAGACAGATTTTTAAAAAATCAATGTAGCCACAGTCCAACAGGAGTTTCCTTAACCGGTCGAAATGAGTCTGTTTATACACAATGAACTACACATTTATTTGTGGCCTGTGAATCTATATGGTTAAAATTTCAGTCCACAGTTGTCATCACTGAGTAAGATAGGTCCAGATTGTGTGTTCACTGTTGAGTACTTATGCTGCATTATTATGATTTAAGAATCATAGTATTATGGGATAGTAACACCAAAATGGTTATTCAGCGTTTAGGCTATTCAGGTTTGTCAGATTCTGAGATCTTGTTGCACTATGGCATTTGTGTTAGTGTGGCAATTTTGCCATGCATAAAACGTATGTGCCGCATTCCTGGTGCTCCACGCTAAGAATAAAATGTTAGAACATTTTTGTGGTTGCCTCTGATGAGTAAAATTGGAGGCAGATTCTTTGAGAGGATTTCTAACCAAGCCATATACAGGAGATCAGATACAGTTCCCTTTCTTGCCACTGGTAGGCTCCTGTTGAACAGAAGAGAACATATTAGTATTGTATTAGTATATACTCAGGGGATTGCTAATAGTTGCCTCAAAATTCATGGGTGCTACAATATCACTTCTACATGACTGAACATTCTGGAATCAGATTTCTCTAGCCCTGGATATGATGGGAAGTTGTCAAAAGAGTCAAAATCATTGTTAAAATGCCCTTTTCACTCTCTGCCTGCTCAGAGAAAAAGTAGTTACAAAAAATAATTGTCATGGTAATCTTATCCAGCAAGCCTGTACATTAATCTCTTGGTGGGTTTTCTGGCCAGGAGTGGCTGAGCTCAGGATGAATTTTGTTCCAACGCGCTTCAAAGGCATCTGTGGCTGGCACCTCTTGAGAGTGTGTATCACAGAGAAAAGTCTGCCTCTTACACTGTGATACACCTCTGAAGATGCCAGCCACAGATGCAGGTGAAACGTTAGGAACAAAATCCACCAGACCCCGGCCACACAGCCCGGAAAACCCACCACAACCAGTTGAATCCGGCCATGAAAGCCTTTGATAAGCCTGTACATTGTTTTCCTTCCACTGAAAGGCTTCAAATTCAGGACCCTGTGGACGTGTGAATTGCAATCAACTGCTGAAGCTGATGCAGATGCAAAAGTTTGTAACTTACAGAACAACAAGATTAGCGGCTCTGGAGTGTTCTTGCAGGAGTTCGTTCAATCGGACCTGGCGGTAGCTCTGTTTACATTTAAAACAAACAAACAAAAATCAGAACACAGTCGATAAAGGGTGGCTTCTGCCAACATGCTTGGAGCTGAGTTTAGTGATCATGAAAATGTCAAAACCGGCATGCTTCTTGATTTGCTATGTTTCACATTAGGGCCCTTCTGCACTGACTAGTCTTGTCTGTAGATATTGATTTTAATGTGACTCCTCTAAAGAATATGGATAGCAGATTGAGGGCAAGGAGCTCAGAGAAAAACACGAAGCCTTCTGGTTTTTGTTACTGCTGTCGAATTAATATGCCACAAAATTTATTTTCAGTTTGCAGCATAATGGCATGCTGATGGTTATGAAGTACAATAATCACGTAAATAAATCTATCTCAAGATGCTGAAGGGGCTGGATTAATTTTTGTGCGAGTACAATTAATCTTACACTCTCCCCAGCTGACGATCTTCCTGAAAATCAAGAGTTTACTAGCGCCCATTGACACTCGATGCAAAGACAGTTCCTTCGTTTACGAGGGATGTATTTGCATACAAAATAAAATGCCGTTTGCTTGCAACAGGCACCTCCCTCAGATAGCATAGCATGTTTGCTAATGAGGTTTATATGGTTAACGTATTCATATAATTTAATCTAGTTTTGATGCTTAATTTTGTTTTGGTTTTTGATCAGAAACAGTGTGTCAGAATTCAGCACAGAAATCAATATGGTGTATATCAGATGATTGTCCAGGAACGTAGGTATAGATTTTTAATGGGGGGGGGGTTGGGGGTGGGGCCATGCCCCCACCCGCCCCTGGTGCGTGGCCATGCCTCCCCAAGCCCCATCTCCGGCCTCAGTGCTTATAAAAGCAGCTATCCTGAGGCCGGGGACAGCAGACTCCCTTGCCCCGCGCTCCCCTGCCGCCCACCAACTGGGCTCCAGCTGACAGCCGGCAGTCCCTTCTGCCCTCCCCTCTGGGCAGAGGCGTAGCTTGTGTCGGTTTCTCCGTGCAAAATTCCAGCCGCAAGACTCCCCCCCAGTCGGCAGCCACTGCATGCAGGAATCCCAACCCTAAACAGCATCACTTTCAATGGTGTTTAGTTCATAGAGCTTCAATTCTCCTCTTTAAATCCACCTTTTATTAGGAGAATCTAAAGTCCCCAAGAGGAAAACAACATTGAAAGTGATGCTGTTTTGGGGTGGATTATCCCCCACCCTGAAACAGCATCACTTTCAAATGCCTAAACTAGGGACCTTCAGATTCTCCCTTTAAATTCTTGTTGCATTTTAAAAGGGGAATCTGGGGAAATTGAGGTGTGCCTGCTGTCAGGGGTGCAACTGTTAAGCTAGCAGCACCAAACCTTCAGAGTATCTTTAGGAGACTCTCCTAATGATACCACCCAGGTTTGGTGAAGTTTGGTTCAGGGGGTTCAAAGTTATGGACCCTCAAAGGTGTAGCCCCCATTTCCAATTAGCTCCCATTGTAAACAATGGGGGATGGGGCAGTTTTTATTAGGGGTAACCCGCCCCTCCCCCCACACACATTGAATAAATCCAAATTGGATTTGTAAAGCACTCCTGCTTAGAATTGCTTCCAAAACCTTTGCAATGTACAGGTGTCCTTTGTCTATTTGACCTCTTCCTCTTCACTCCTTTCTATAGGCTCTGACTCAAACAAGAGATTTAGAACATGCTAACATGCCCGCTGATGTTAAATACTATACATCATAGGTGTCAAACTTGTGGCCCTCCAGATGTTATGGCCTACAGTTCCCATCATCCCCTGCCAGCATCATGCTGGCAGGGGACAATGGGAACTGTTGGCCATAACATCTGGAGTGCCGCGAGTTTGACACCCCTGCTATACATCACCCTGAGTACTCAGGCAGAGAGAGTTGTAGACAAATGCTGTAGATAAATATTATCTGTCTTTTCCTGTGATACTGTTATTCACACATCTAAATTAAACAATGGTTTAAGTTAAATACCGCTGTTTCTTTCTGAAGGAACTAATCACCAAATGTCCTAAAAGCTGGTGAACTTCAGATTCTCCTTTTTCTTTGTAACTCACCAAATTTACCTGAACTATCTCAGGTTAAAGTTGTGCTTCTTTCTTTTTCAGCGAACCAGCCCACAGCGTCAGAAATAACGGCAGCAAAACTGTACCTTCTCCTTGAATGCTTCCAGCTCCGCATCAGTGATTTTCCACGGAGCCTCTCTCTTTAATTTCTCAGCAGTTGTTAAATCTTTGCAGCTTTCATGAAGGCGGTATGGTTCAATCATCTCTTCAAAGAATTTCCAGCTGGAACAGAAATTATAAAGCAGGCCTCACAGCAAGACTGTCACCCATTACCCCGCAGATATTCTGCTCTCAGGTAGGACAGAGTCTATTGGCTTTGGAAATGTGCTTGAATTGCATTCAAAACCTTTCGATTTCACGCATCAGGTTTAATGCTCCATTACACCTGTGTGGCATGGCTGCCTACACCCTGTCTAGGCAGGTCTATGTCTGTCTCTCAGTCCATTTATATCTTCCATTACTTTTGTTATCATGCAATGTGAAAGGGCTGTCACGTCCACCACGTAAACAAAATGTTCCTTCTCCTCCTGCAAATGTTTCTAGGTTGACGTTACGCAGAATGGCTTACCTCTGGTGCAAACAGCCCAATCCTGATAGGGAGGGGGGAAAGCAGGTTTAGGAACCGGGACAGGGCCACACTGGATCATTTGCCCACCCTGCTGATGTAAGTGCCACTTACACCAGCAGTGGCGCAGGAGGTTAAGAGCTCGTGTATCTAATCTGGAGGAACCGGGTTTGATTCCCAGCTCTGCCGCCTGAGCTGTGGAGGCTTATCTGAGGAATTCAGATTAGCCTGTGCGCTCCCACACACTCCAGCTGGGTGACCTTGGGCTAGTCACAGCTTCTCGGAGCTCTCTCAGCCCCACCCACCTACCTCACAGGGTGTTTGTTGTGAGGGGGGAAGGGCAAGGAGATTGTCAGCCCCTTTGAGTTTCCTGCAGGACAGAAAGGGGGGATATAAATCCAAACTCCTCCTCCTCCTCCTCCTCCTCCTCCTCCTCTTCTTCCTCTTCTTCTTCTTCTTCTTCTTCTTCTTCTTCTGGCCACTAGTGTGGCTGGGGTGTGTGTGTGTGTGTGTGTGTTCTCGGATGTCCCTGGGCATGGAGCTGACTTCTGCTGGCCTTTTGTGCCGAGAAGGCCCCGGTGCAGCTGTCAGACTTGTGCCATGAAAACAGTGACCTGAGTCTATTTCCTGGATGGGGTCTTCGGACAGCAGGAGGGCTGTTGAATTTTCCTCCTGCCTATGTTACCTGGACACTCATTTTACCAACCTCAAAAGGATGGAAGGCTGAACCAGCCTTGATCTGGCTACCTGAAACTGACTTCTGTTGGGATCAAACTCAGGTCACAAGCAAATCCTTTGACTTTACTGCTCTGCGCCACAGAGCTTCTACAAATTATATCTTTTCAGCGATGGGGTGGTTTTGTACAGCCACCATTGGTTGTGCTGCGACGTTGACTTTAGACAAACCAGTTGGTATGATTGTCATGGAATTTTTAATCTGGACCTTGTTCCTTAGCATTTCTACTGCAGTAGTTATGTGGACTTCTTTGTATGACTGCTGGGTAACTCCTGTGACAAGTGAAGGACATTCTATGCATTGCCAAAAAGAGTTTTAAATTGTAAATGTAATAGTTATGATTATTATTCATGATTGTGATAACCTGAAGTTTAGTGTGAAAGGAGTGATGTTTAACTTTGGTGCAACACCGCCCAGAGCCCCTAGAGGATGGGGCGGTATAAAAGTTTAAAAAATAAATAAATATAAATAAACTTTGCCCTCTGAGATCATTTTTAGACGAGCTCTTTATCTGATTGGAAACAAGGGTGCATTTTAGACAAGCAGTCCTTTAAAACCAGTGGTGGGATCCAAAAATTTTAGTAACAGGTTCCCTCGCCAGCCCCCCCTCAGCAAAGGGGGCAGAGGCGTACCTAAGCAAACCTGAGCCCTGGGCAAAACCTGAGTTGGATGCCCCCCATGGGCAGCCACCCCACCATGACCCCAAATTTTTTTTGTGACTGCAAATCATTTCTCAATCATTACCGATTATAGAAAATGCCCCAACTCACAAATCTGAACACAGCAATGGTGAAACACACAGGTTCTTTGATAGAGACTGGTGAGATAAAAGGTACAAAAGGCTGAGAATCCATGAATTGCAGTACCTGAAAGGGATTAACCCAGTTCAGGGAGTTACATTATTAGTCGCAATTGCTATATGGAACCTTCACATTCAAAGGCAGGATGCCTCTCGGGGAGGCGAGGGCGTGGAGATGGAAAAGCGGACCCAATTAGTAACCCCCTCTCGGCACACACAAATAATTAGTAACCCACTCTTGGGAACTGGTGAGAACCTGCTGGATCCCACCTCTGTTTAAAACTGTTGCTGATCCTGCTGGCGAACAGTTTATTTTTTCGTTTCAGATGACTTTAAAGGACAAGGATTTGTTTATAAAGGTTGGATCGGTTGTTTGTGAAACAAATCTTTTCCTCTGGTTTTGTCATGCGGTTGTGTTTCCGAGAGTCATGGGAGATGCTGTCTAAACTGTTTGTTGAGCAAAACAAACATAATGAGCAAAAGGGAGTGGTACAACCTCCCCCCCCCCCCCAACAGTAAAGAGCAAAATTGTACCACAAAACTATGGTAATGCTGACAAAATAAAGCCTTCAGCTACAGGGCAATAACAACAGACTTTTTACTTATATATTTCATTACCAACTTAAATGAAAATGCACAAAAGTTTACAAGTCTGTAATAAACCAGCCACCTATACAAGATTCAATGCCGACCTCGTAATGAAACTTCAGGGCTCATTCTGTAAAAACGATAACAAAAATGCAAATAAATAGAAAAGTCCACAAGGATACCCCCAGCCCCAAAATATAAAGAAATGTATACTTACAAACTAAATGGTACTAAGAAACACCAGTTGTTACAATGGAATGAGATAATCTACAAAACTCAAAATGAGCCTTGACGTTTCATTACGGGGTCGGCATTGAGTCTAGATTTCCAGCTAGCTTGTTCTTGTATAGATGGCTGGTTTGTTACACACTTGTAAACTTTTGTGCATTTTCATTTAAGTTGGTAATGAAATATATAAGTAAAAAGTCTGTTGTTATTGCACTCCGGTCGGAGGCTTTATTTTGTCAGCATTAAGCTGTAGCCTTGTGGTACAATTTTGGCCTTTACTACCTTGTGCTTTGAAATGAGACACTTTATTTTTCCAGCCTGTTTCTATGTGTGTGTTTTTTTAAGGAAACCATTTTTCAGAGAATAGAGAGCAAAACAGAAAAAATGGCAGGTGCTGCTGGAAAAGGCAATACCATCTGGAAGTCAAAGTCGGATACCAACGCACTTTTATACAGTTCAAAGAATCCATCTGAAAATGCTTCTGAAAGAGTCTTGACTTCACTTTCTCAACATGTGGGACTTCACCTGATTCAGGTTGAAAATGATCACCTTATCACATTTTCAATCGTTTCTGCTCCTGGTTTACAATGCAATTTGTTTCTGAAGCGGCTCTTACCTTTCTTTGTTGGGTTTCATATTGATGTCGCCAACTATGTGAATGTCAGCAAATTTTATTCTGAATTTATTTAAAAGTGAAGCTATCCTGAAAATCAGAGGAAAGGGGATGGTTAATTTTTAAGCATCATTAATCAGTAGGTTCATAAACAACAGAAGCAACTGGCAATTTCCATCCTGGGCAGAGTTCTACCCTTTTAAGTCCGTTGAAGTCAACGGGCTGAGAAGTGTTCAACTCCACCTAGGGTTGCACTTTGAGTCTTGTTCAATTACTTGCCATTTAATTAAACATTCAAATCTATCAGAAGTGTTTTAATTAGCATTTCTCGTTTATGGCATTTCGTGAACATGAAAGGTGGAAACCAGTTGATTTAGTTGAACATTAAACATTAAATGCTGGAGAAATTGCCAGGAAAATACGGCAGAATCTGGTGTATTTTTCAGGATCATATCACTTTCTGAATGGAGAACCAACTTTTCCTAGTACAGAAGAGAACCGAGGAACCCCTATTTAGCATTCAACTGAATACACATCAGTGCTGCTAAAATAGCAGGCAGGGAATTTCATGAGTTGGTGAAAGTATCTTACAATAAAAACTATAAGGAGAAGAATATTAGGTATCGGGCGCCACCTATACCTATATCTATGCTTTTATTCATTCTACATTTTATATGTTAATGTGTAGCTAGTTTCGCTGCTTTTATAAGTTTTAGCCTATTTATGATATTTTATGACTGCATCCATTGTATGCTGTACGCCGCCCAGAGCCCTTCGGGGACGGGGCGGGATAGAAATTTAAAGTATAAATAAATAAATAAATAAATAAATACGCAAGGTTGGATAATGTTGCAGAAAGCACTTATACAGTGTATTACAGTATTCGAAGTGTTTCACATATATTACCTCAGTCATTTGCAGGTAAGTAGATAGACAGATAGGTAGAATTGATAATGCTGTCAGTCCGATCAACTCCTTTCCCCTGTACTATATGCAAAGACTAAACAGTAGAAGCTTCTGAAATCTGTCTGGGCGGGGAGAAGGATGCAGAGTCTACTTACGTGAGTTTCTCTTCTTCAAGACGAGTAACTTTTCCACCAGTAAAGATCCTTAATTTACAGTCTTTCCACTTCTTTCGAAGGGTGAGGATGTAGGGAATTAACAGAATGAGCCCTGGTTGAACACATTAAATAAAATACACGCAAGAAAAGTCCGGTGAAAACACTGTGCTATAACGAGAAGACTGCTTTTATTATTTAATATCCATTAGGAATCCCCCTAACATTTTGTCATGTTAAGTCTTTAGAGAATATTTACATCCTTCCCTTATTTTAGGGAGCAGCAGTGGCATAGTGGTTAAGAGCAGGTGCATTCTAATCTGGAGGAACCGCGTTTGATTCCCCGCTCTGCCGCTTGAGCTGTGGAGGCTTATCTGGAAAATTCAGATTAGCCTGTGTACTCCCACACACGCCAGCTGGGTGACCTTGGGCTAGTCACAGCTTTTCAGAGCTCTCTCAGCCCCACCTGCCTCACAGGGTGTTTGTTGTGAGGGGGGAAGGGCAAGGAGTTTGTAAGCCCCTTTGAGTCTCCTACAGGAGAGAAAGGGAGATATAAATCCAAACTCTTCTTCTAATTCTCCATTGGCCTTTTCCAGAGGCGTAGCTCCAAGGGGGCAGCGGGGAGTGCGCAACGCACCAGGTGAGGGCATTCCGTGGCGGGGCAGGGGCGTTCTGGGGCGGGACGGGGGCGTGGCAGGGGCGGAGGACGCACCAGTGCACTTGCTACGCCTCTGGCCTTTTCCTTTCTCAACAGCACAAAACACCTCCATGAGGCTTACCTCCGTCGTCAAACAGCCACCAAACATCAATGGTGCCTTTTCCTTGCTTCTTTTTAAACTGTGTGCTCACTTCGAGCATCCGTTGATTGAACTCCCCCACGTGTCTTGACGGGATCGTGTTAATGCTGCTGGCTGAAATGAGAGTCAGGGAAGGGAATACATTCAGGGCTTTTCTGAACAATCATGGAGCACGAATCCCGCAGCGCAATTTCAGTCTTGTAATGTATGGATTACAGCAAGGTGTCCATACTTCAGTTAAGCCTGTGAGTGGCTAGGGTTTAGCACGGACATTTGGCAGTGTGCTCTTGATGCTAATTTCTCAGGTTTGAGAGCAAGGTGTGTTCCTTGCCTGGCAAGGCTGTGCTTAAGAGCAAAATTAAGGGTGCGTGGGAGGCAGCATAGAATATAATGACTCCTCCATTTAGGGAAATGTGCGGCACCCACCATCTTTTGTAACTCACCATGAATTTTTACTTCGTTCGGGCCTTTTGTGCAGAGGCCACTTAGAACATTTTCAGAACAATAATGAAATGTTTCCTCCTTAGACTTCTGTGCTTCAATTTCCCTCCTAGGTGCCGGAAATGTTTTATTTGCCTTTCAGCCTGTTGTTTCTGAAACAACTTTTACCACGCTCTTTCTCCCTGAAACATTTCCAAGCTGGCGCCCGTTGCAGTGCTTGGAGCTTTTAAAAATCTCTCGCCAAAAAAGGAAGGAGTTTTCAAGGCAAGTGGGAAGCAGAGGTGGTTTGCCACTGCCTCCACAGAGTCTTCCTCGGTGGTCTCCCTTCCGAGTACCAGCCCTAATTAGCTTTCAAGATCCAATGAGATCGAGCTATAACGTTCCGTCTTCTCTTTCTCTGATAACGTATCCCTGCTTTTTTGGGGGGGGGGGGGGGTGGGGGGGGGGGGGAGGGGTGGGAGGGGGGGGGGATGGAGGGGTGGGGGGGTGGGGGGGGGGGGGGGTGGGGGGGGGGGGGGGTGGGTGGGGGGGGGGGGGGAGGGAGGGGTGGGTGGGGGGGTGGGGGGGTGGGGTGGGGGGGGGGGGGGGGGGGGGGGGTGGGGGGGTGGGGGGGGGGGGGGGGGGGGGGTTGGGGGGGGGCGGGGCGGGGGGGGGGGGGGGGGGGGGGGGGGGGGGGGGGGGGGGGGGGGGGGTGGGGGGGGGGGGGGGTGGGGGGGGGGGGGGGTGGGGGGGGGGGGGGGTGGGGGGGGGGGGGGGTGGGGGGGGGGGGGGGTGGGGGGGGGGGGGGGTGGGGGGGGGGGGGGGTGGGGGGGGGGGGGGGTGGGGGGGGGGGGGGGTGGGGGGGGGGGGGGGTGGGGGGGGGGGGGGGTGGGGGGGGGGGGGGGTGGGGGGGGGGGGGGGTGGGGGGGGGGGGGGGTGGGGGGGGGGGGGGGTGGGGGGGGGGGGGGGTGGGGGGGGGGGGGGGTGGGGGGGGGGGGGGGTGGGGGGGGGGGGGGGTGGGGGGGGGGGGGGGTGGGGGGGGGGGGGGGTGGGGGGGGGGGGGGGTGGGGGGGGGGGGGGGTGGGGGGGGGGGGGGGTGGGGGGGGGGGGGGGTGGGGGGGGGGGGGGGTGGGGGGGGGGGGGGGTGGGGGGGGGGGGGGGTGGGGGGGGGGGGGGGTGGGGGGGGGGGGGGGTGGGGGGGGGGGGGGGTGGGGGGGGGGGGGGGTGGGGGGGGGGGGGGGTGGGGGGGGGGGGGGGTGGGGGGGGGGGGGGGTGGGGGGGGGGGGGGGTGGGGGGGGGGGGGGGTGGGGGGGGGGGGGGGTGGGGGGGGGGGGGGGTGGGGGGGGGGGGGGGTGGGGGGGGGGGGGGGTGGGGGGGGGGGGGGGTGGGGGGGGGGGGGGGTGGGGGGGGGGGGGGGTGGGGGGGGGGGGGGGTGGGGGGGGGGGGGGGTGGGGGGGGGGGGGGGTGGGGGGGGGGGGGGGTGGGGGGGGGGGGGGGTGGGGGGGGGGGGGGGTGGGGGGGGGGGGGGGTGGGGGGGGGGGGGGGTGGGGGGGGGGGGGGGTGGGGGGGGGGGGGGGTGGGGGGGGGGGGGGGTGGGGGGGGGGGGGGGTGGGGGGGGGGGGGGGTGGGGGGGGGGGGGGGTGGGGGGGGGGGGGGGTGGGGGGGGGGGGGGGTGGGGGGGGGGGGGGGTGGGGGGGGGGGGGGGTGGGGGGGGGGGGGGGTGGGGGGGGGGGGGGGTGGGGGGGGGGGGGGGTGGGGGGGGGGGGGGGTGGGGGGGGGGGGGGGTGGGGGGGGGGGGGGGTGGGGGGGGGGGGGGGTGGGGGGGGGGGGGGGTGGGGGGGGGGGGGGGTGGGGGGGGGGGGGGGTGGGGGGGGGGGGGGGTGGGGGGGGGGGGGGGTGGGGGGGGGGGGGGGTGGGGGGGGGGGGGGGTGGGGGGGGGGGGGGGTGGGGGGGGGGGGGGGTGGGGGGGGGGGGGGGTGGGGGGGGGGGGGGGTGGGGGGGGGGGGGGGTGGGGGGGGGGGGGGGTGGGGGGGGGGGGGGGTGGGGGGGGGGGGGGGTGGGGGGGGGGGGGGGTGGGGGGGGGGGGGGGTGGGGGGGGGGGGGGGTGGGGGGGGGGGGGGGTGGGGGGGGGGGGGGGTGGGGGGGGGGGGGGGTGGGGGGGGGGGGGGGTGGGGGGGGGGGGGGGTGGGGGGGGGGGGGGGTGGGGGGGGGGGGGGGTGGGGGGGGGGGGGGGTGGGGGGGGGGGGGGGTGGGGGGGGGGGGGGGTGGGGGGGGGGGGGGGTGGGGGGGGGGGGGGGTGGGGGGGGGGGGGGGTGGGGGGGGGGGGGGGTGGGGGGGGGGGGGGGTGGGGGGGGGGGGGGGTGGGGGGGGGGGGGGGTGGGGGGGGGGGGGGGTGGGGGGGGGGGGGGGTGGGGGGGGGGGGGGGTGGGGGGGGGGGGGGGTGGGGGGGGGGGGGGGTGGGGGGGGGGGGGGGTGGGGGGGGGGGGGGGTGGGGGGGGGGGGGGGTGGGGGGGGGGGGGGGTGGGGGGGGGGGGGGGTGGGGGGGGGGGGGGGTGGGGGGGGGGGGGGGTGGGGGGGGGGGGGGGTGGGGGGGGGGGGGGGTGGGGGGGGGGGGGGGTGGGGGGGGGGGGGGGTGGGGGGGGGGGGGGGTGGGGGGGGGGGGGGGTGGGGGGGGGGGGGGGTGGGGGGGGGGGGGGGTGGGGGGGGGGGGGGGTGGGGGGGGGGGGGGGTGGGGGGGGGGGGGGGTGGGGGGGGGGGGGGGTGGGGGGGGGGGGGGGTGGGGGGGGGGGGGGGTGGGGGGGGGGGGGGGTGGGGGGGGGGGGGGGTGGGGGGGGGGGGGGGTGGGGGGGGGGGGGGGTGGGGGGGGGGGGGGGTGGGGGGGGGGGGGGGTGGGGGGGGGGGGGGGTGGGGGGGGGGGGGGGTGGGGGGGGGGGGGGGTGGGGGGGGGGGGGGGTGGGGGGGGGGGGGGGTGGGGGGGGGGGGGGGTGGGGGGGGGGGGGGGTGGGGGGGGGGGGGGGTGGGGGGGGGGGGGGGTGGGGGGGGGGGGGGGTGGGGGGGGGGGGGGGTGGGGGGGGGGGGGGGTGGGGGGGGGGGGGGGTGGGGGGGGGGGGGGGTGGGGGGGGGGGGGGGTGGGGGGGGGGGGGGGTGGGGGGGGGGGGGGGTGGGGGGGGGGGGGGGTGGGGGGGGGGGGGGGTGGGGGGGGGGGGGGGTGGGGGGGGGGGGGGGTGGGGGGGGGGGGGGGTGGGGGGGGGGGGGGGTGGGGGGGGGGGGGGGTGGGGGGGGGGGGGGGTGGGGGGGGGGGGGGGTGGGGGGGGGGGGGGGTGGGGGGGGGGGGGGGTGGGGGGGGGGGGGGGTGGGGGGGGGGGGGGGTGGGGGGGGGGGGGGGTGGGGGGGGGGGGGGGTGGGGGGGGGGGGGGGTGGGGGGGGGGGGGGGTGGGGGGGGGGGGGGGTGGGGGGGGGGGGGGGTGGGGGGGGGGGGGGGTGGGGGGGGGGGGGGGTGGGGGGGGGGGGGGGTGGGGGGGGGGGGGGGTGGGGGGGGGGGGGGGTGGGGGGGGGGGGGGGTGGGGGGGGGGGGGGGTGGGGGGGGGGGGGGGTGGGGGGGGGGGGGGGTGGGGGGGGGGGGGGGTGGGGGGGGGGGGGGGTGGGGGGGGGGGGGGGTGGGGGGGGGGGGGGGTGGGGGGGGGGGGGGGTGGGGGGGGGGGGGGGTGGGGGGGGGGGGGGGTGGGGGGGGGGGGGGGTGGGGGGGGGGGGGGGTGGGGGGGGGGGGGGGTGGGGGGGGGGGGGGGTGGGGGGGGGGGGGGGTGGGGGGGGGGGGGGGTGGGGGGGGGGGGGGGTGGGGGGGGGGGGGGGTGGGGGGGGGGGGGGGTGGGGGGGGGGGGGGGTGGGGGGGGGGGGGGGTGGGGGGGGGGGGGGGTGGGGGGGGGGGGGGGTGGGGGGGGGGGGGGGTGGGGGGGGGGGGGGGTGGGGGGGGGGGGGGGTGGGGGGGGGGGGGGGTGGGGGGGGGGGGGGGTGGGGGGGGGGGGGGGTGGGGGGGGGGGGGGGTGGGGGGGGGGGGGGGTGGGGGGGGGGGGGGGTGGGGGGGGGGGGGGGTGGGGGGGGGGGGGGGTGGGGGGGGGGGGGGGTGGGGGGGGGGGGGGGTGGGGGGGGGGGGGGGTGGGGGGGGGGGGGGGTGGGGGGGGGGGGGGGTGGGGGGGGGGGGGGGTGGGGGGGGGGGGGGGTGGGGGGGGGGGGGGGTGGGGGGGGGGGGGGGTGGGGGGGGGGGGGGGTGGGGGGGGGGGGGGGTGGGGGGGGGGGGGGGTGGGGGGGGGGGGGGGTGGGGGGGGGGGGGGGTGGGGGGGGGGGGGGGTGGGGGGGGGGGGGGGTGGGGGGGGGGGGGGGTGGGGGGGGGGGGGGGTGGGGGGGGGGGGGGGTGGGGGGGGGGGGGGGTGGGGGGGGGGGGGGGTGGGGGGGGGGGGGGGTGGGGGGGGGGGGGGGTGGGGGGGGGGGGGGGTGGGGGGGGGGGGGGGTGGGGGGGGGGGGGGGTGGGGGGGGGGGGGGGTGGGGGGGGGGGGGGGTGGGGGGGGGGGGGGGTGGGGGGGGGGGGGGGTGGGGGGGGGGGGGGGTGGGGGGGGGGGGGGGTGGGGGGGGGGGGGGGTGGGGGGGGGGGGGGGTGGGGGGGGGGGGGGGTGGGGGGGGGGGGGGGTGGGGGGGGGGGGGGGTGGGGGGGGGGGGGGGTGGGGGGGGGGGGGGGTGGGGGGGGGGGGGGGTGGGGGGGGGGGGGGGTGGGGGGGGGGGGGGGTGGGGGGGGGGGGGGGTGGGGGGGGGGGGGGGTGGGGGGGGGGGGGGGTGGGGGGGGGGGGGGGTGGGGGGGGGGGGGGGTGGGGGGGGGGGGGGGTGGGGGGGGGGGGGGGTGGGGGGGGGGGGGGGTGGGGGGGGGGGGGGGTGGGGGGGGGGGGGGGTGGGGGGGGGGGGGGGTGGGGGGGGGGGGGGGTGGGGGGGGGGGGGGGTGGGGGGGGGGGGGGGTGGGGGGGGGGGGGGGTGGGGGGGGGGGGGGGTGGGGGGGGGGGGGGGTGGGGGGGGGGGGGGGTGGGGGGGGGGGGGGGTGGGGGGGGGGGGGGGTGGGGGGGGGGGGGGGTGGGGGGGGGGGGGGGTGGGGGGGGGGGGGGGTGGGGGGGGGGGGGGGTGGGGGGGGGGGGGGGTGGGGGGGGGGGGGGGTGGGGGGGGGGGGGGGTGGGGGGGGGGGGGGGTGGGGGGGGGGGGGGGTGGGGGGGGGGGGGGGTGGGGGGGGGGGGGGGTGGGGGGGGGGGGGGGTGGGGGGGGGGGGGGGTGGGGGGGGGGGGGGGTGGGGGGGGGGGGGGGTGGGGGGGGGGGGGGGTGGGGGGGGGGGGGGGTGGGGGGGGGGGGGGGTGGGGGGGGGGGGGGGTGGGGGGGGGGGGGGGTGGGGGGGGGGGGGGGTGGGGGGGGGGGGGGGTGGGGGGGGGGGGGGGTGGGGGGGGGGGGGGGTGGGGGGGGGGGGGGGTGGGGGGGGGGGGGGGTGGGGGGGGGGGGGGGTGGGGGGGGGGGGGGGTGGGGGGGGGGGGGGGTGGGGGGGGGGGGGGGTGGGGGGGGGGGGGGGTGGGGGGGGGGGGGGGTGGGGGGGGGGGGGGGTGGGGGGGGGGGGGGGTGGGGGGGGGGGGGGGTGGGGGGGGGGGGGGGTGGGGGGGGGGGGGGGTGGGGGGGGGGGGGGGTGGGGGGGGGGGGGGGTGGGGGGGGGGGGGGGTGGGGGGGGGGGGGGGTGGGGGGGGGGGGGGGTGGGGGGGGGGGGGGGTGGGGGGGGGGGGGGGTGGGGGGGGGGGGGGGTGGGGGGGGGGGGGGGTGGGGGGGGGGGGGGGTGGGGGGGGGGGGGGGTGGGGGGGGGGGGGGGTGGGGGGGGGGGGGGGTGGGGGGGGGGGGGGGTGGGGGGGGGGGGGGGTGGGGGGGGGGGGGGGTGGGGGGGGGGGGGGGTGGGGGGGGGGGGGGGTGGGGGGGGGGGGGGGTGGGGGGGGGGGGGGGTGGGGGGGGGGGGGGGTGGGGGGGGGGGGGGGTGGGGGGGGGGGGGGGTGGGGGGGGGGGGGGGTGGGGGGGGGGGGGGGTGGGGGGGGGGGGGGGTGGGGGGGGGGGGGGGTGGGGGGGGGGGGGGGTGGGGGGGGGGGGGGGTGGGGGGGGGGGGGGGTGGGGGGGGGGGGGGGTGGGGGGGGGGGGGGGTGGGGGGGGGGGGGGGTGGGGGGGGGGGGGGGTGGGGGGGGGGGGGGGTGGGGGGGGGGGGGGGTGGGGGGGGGGGGGGGTGGGGGGGGGGGGGGGTGGGGGGGGGGGGGGGTGGGGGGGGGGGGGGGTGGGGGGGGGGGGGGGTGGGGGGGGGGGGGGGTGGGGGGGGGGGGGGGTGGGGGGGGGGGGGGGTGGGGGGGGGGGGGGGTGGGGGGGGGGGGGGGTGGGGGGGGGGGGGGGTGGGGGGGGGGGGGGGTGGGGGGGGGGGGGGGTGGGGGGGGGGGGGGGTGGGGGGGGGGGGGGGTGGGGGGGGGGGGGGGTGGGGGGGGGGGGGGGTGGGGGGGGGGGGGGGTGGGGGGGGGGGGGGGTGGGGGGGGGGGGGGGTGGGGGGGGGGGGGGGTGGGGGGGGGGGGGGGTGGGGGGGGGGGGGGGTGGGGGGGGGGGGGGGTGGGGGGGGGGGGGGGTGGGGGGGGGGGGGGGTGGGGGGGGGGGGGGGTGGGGGGGGGGGGGGGTGGGGGGGGGGGGGGGTGGGGGGGGGGGGGGGTGGGGGGGGGGGGGGGTGGGGGGGGGGGGGGGTGGGGGGGGGGGGGGGTGGGGGGGGGGGGGGGTGGGGGGGGGGGGGGGTGGGGGGGGGGGGGGGTGGGGGGGGGGGGGGGTGGGGGGGGGGGGGGGTGGGGGGGGGGGGGGGTGGGGGGGGGGGGGGGTGGGGGGGGGGGGGGGTGGGGGGGGGGGGGGGTGGGGGGGGGGGGGGGTGGGGGGGGGGGGGGGTGGGGGGGGGGGGGGGTGGGGGGGGGGGGGGGTGGGGGGGGGGGGGGGTGGGGGGGGGGGGGGGTGGGGGGGGGGGGGGGTGGGGGGGGGGGGGGGTGGGGGGGGGGGGGGGTGGGGGGGGGGGGGGGTGGGGGGGGGGGGGGGTGGGGGGGGGGGGGGGTGGGGGGGGGGGGGGGTGGGGGGGGGGGGGGGTGGGGGGGGGGGGGGGTGGGGGGGGGGGGGGGTGGGGGGGGGGGGGGGTGGGGGGGGGGGGGGGTGGGGGGGGGGGGGGGTGGGGGGGGGGGGGGGTGGGGGGGGGGGGGGGTGGGGGGGGGGGGGGGTGGGGGGGGGGGGGGGTGGGGGGGGGGGGGGGTGGGGGGGGGGGGGGGTGGGGGGGGGGGGGGGTGGGGGGGGGGGGGGGTGGGGGGGGGGGGGGGTGGGGGGGGGGGGGGGTGGGGGGGGGGGGGGGTGGGGGGGGGGGGGGGTGGGGGGGGGGGGGGGTGGGGGGGGGGGGGGGTGGGGGGGGGGGGGGGTGGGGGGGGGGGGGGGTGGGGGGGGGGGGGGGTGGGGGGGGGGGGGGGTGGGGGGGGGGGGGGGTGGGGGGGGGGGGGGGTGGGGGGGGGGGGGGGTGGGGGGGGGGGGGGGTGGGGGGGGGGGGGGGTGGGGGGGGGGGGGGGTGGGGGGGGGGGGGGGTGGGGGGGGGGGGGGGTGGGGGGGGGGGGGGGTGGGGGGGGGGGGGGGTGGGGGGGGGGGGGGGTGGGGGGGGGGGGGGGTGGGGGGGGGGGGGGGTGGGGGGGGGGGGGGGTGGGGGGGGGGGGGGGTGGGGGGGGGGGGGGGTGGGGGGGGGGGGGGGTGGGGGGGGGGGGGGGTGGGGGGGGGGGGGGGTGGGGGGGGGGGGGGGTGGGGGGGGGGGGGGGTGGGGGGGGGGGGGGGTGGGGGGGGGGGGGGGTGGGGGGGGGGGGGGGTGGGGGGGGGGGGGGGTGGGGGGGGGGGGGGGTGGGGGGGGGGGGGGGTGGGGGGGGGGGGGGGTGGGGGGGGGGGGGGGTGGGGGGGGGGGGGGGTGGGGGGGGGGGGGGGTGGGGGGGGGGGGGGGTGGGGGGGGGGGGGGGTGGGGGGGGGGGGGGGTGGGGGGGGGGGGGGGTGGGGGGGGGGGGGGGTGGGGGGGGGGGGGGGTGGGGGGGGGGGGGGGTGGGGGGGGGGGGGGGTGGGGGGGGGGGGGGGTGGGGGGGGGGGGGGGTGGGGGGGGGGGGGGGTGGGGGGGGGGGGGGGTGGGGGGGGGGGGGGGTGGGGGGGGGGGGGGGTGGGGGGGGGGGGGGGTGGGGGGGGGGGGGGGTGGGGGGGGGGGGGGGTGGGGGGGGGGGGGGGTGGGGGGGGGGGGGGGTGGGGGGGGGGGGGGGTGGGGGGGGGGGGGGGTGGGGGGGGGGGGGGGTGGGGGGGGGGGGGGGTGGGGGGGGGGGGGGGTGGGGGGGGGGGGGGGTGGGGGGGGGGGGGGGTGGGGGGGGGGGGGGGTGGGGGGGGGGGGGGGTGGGGGGGGGGGGGGGTGGGGGGGGGGGGGGGTGGGGGGGGGGGGGGGTGGGGGGGGGGGGGGGTGGGGGGGGGGGGGGGTGGGGGGGGGGGGGGGTGGGGGGGGGGGGGGGTGGGGGGGGGGGGGGGTGGGGGGGGGGGGGGGTGGGGGGGGGGGGGGGTGGGGGGGGGGGGGGGTGGGGGGGGGGGGGGGTGGGGGGGGGGGGGGGTGGGGGGGGGGGGGGGTGGGGGGGGGGGGGGGTGGGGGGGGGGGGGGGTGGGGGGGGGGGGGGGTGGGGGGGGGGGGGGGTGGGGGGGGGGGGGGGTGGGGGGGGGGGGGGGTGGGGGGGGGGGGGGGTGGGGGGGGGGGGGGGTGGGGGGGGGGGGGGGTGGGGGGGGGGGGGGGTGGGGGGGGGGGGGGGTGGGGGGGGGGGGGGGTGGGGGGGGGGGGGGGTGGGGGGGGGGGGGGGTGGGGGGGGGGGGGGGTGGGGGGGGGGGGGGGTGGGGGGGGGGGGGGGTGGGGGGGGGGGGGGGTGGGGGGGGGGGGGGGTGGGGGGGGGGGGGGGTGGGGGGGGGGGGGGGTGGGGGGGGGGGGGGGTGGGGGGGGGGGGGGGTGGGGGGGGGGGGGGGTGGGGGGGGGGGGGGGTGGGGGGGGGGGGGGGTGGGGGGGGGGGGGGGTGGGGGGGGGGGGGGGTGGGGGGGGGGGGGGGTGGGGGGGGGGGGGGGTGGGGGGGGGGGGGGGTGGGGGGGGGGGGGGGTGGGGGGGGGGGGGGGTGGGGGGGGGGGGGGGTGGGGGGGGGGGGGGGTGGGGGGGGGGGGGGGTGGGGGGGGGGGGGGGTGGGGGGGGGGGGGGGTGGGGGGGGGGGGGGGTGGGGGGGGGGGGGGGTGGGGGGGGGGGGGGGTGGGGGGGGGGGGGGGTGGGGGGGGGGGGGGGTGGGGGGGGGGGGGGGTGGGGGGGGGGGGGGGTGGGGGGGGGGGGGGGTGGGGGGGGGGGGGGGTGGGGGGGGGGGGGGGTGGGGGGGGGGGGGGGTGGGGGGGGGGGGGGGTGGGGGGGGGGGGGGGTGGGGGGGGGGGGGGGTGGGGGGGGGGGGGGGTGGGGGGGGGGGGGGGTGGGGGGGGGGGGGGGTGGGGGGGGGGGGGGGTGGGGGGGGGGGGGGGTGGGGGGGGGGGGGGGTGGGGGGGGGGGGGGGTGGGGGGGGGGGGGGGTGGGGGGGGGGGGGGGTGGGGGGGGGGGGGGGTGGGGGGGGGGGGGGGTGGGGGGGGGGGGGGGTGGGGGGGGGGGGGGGTGGGGGGGGGGGGGGGTGGGGGGGGGGGGGGGTGGGGGGGGGGGGGGGTGGGGGGGGGGGGGGGTGGGGGGGGGGGGGGGTGGGGGGGGGGGGGGGTGGGGGGGGGGGGGGGTGGGGGGGGGGGGGGGTGGGGGGGGGGGGGGGTGGGGGGGGGGGGGGGTGGGGGGGGGGGGGGGTGGGGGGGGGGGGGGGTGGGGGGGGGGGGGGGTGGGGGGGGGGGGGGGTGGGGGGGGGGGGGGGTGGGGGGGGGGGGGGGTGGGGGGGGGGGGGGGTGGGGGGGGGGGGGGGTGGGGGGGGGGGGGGGTGGGGGGGGGGGGGGGTGGGGGGGGGGGGGGGTGGGGGGGGGGGGGGGTGGGGGGGGGGGGGGGTGGGGGGGGGGGGGGGTGGGGGGGGGGGGGGGTGGGGGGGGGGGGGGGTGGGGGGGGGGGGGGGTGGGGGGGGGGGGGGGTGGGGGGGGGGGGGGGTGGGGGGGGGGGGGGGTGGGGGGGGGGGGGGGTGGGGGGGGGGGGGGGTGGGGGGGGGGGGGGGTGGGGGGGGGGGGGGGTGGGGGGGGGGGGGGGTGGGGGGGGGGGGGGGTGGGGGGGGGGGGGGGTGGGGGGGGGGGGGGGTGGGGGGGGGGGGGGGTGGGGGGGGGGGGGGGTGGGGGGGGGGGGGGGTGGGGGGGGGGGGGGGTGGGGGGGGGGGGGGGTGGGGGGGGGGGGGGGTGGGGGGGGGGGGGGGTGGGGGGGGGGGGGGGTGGGGGGGGGGGGGGGTGGGGGGGGGGGGGGGTGGGGGGGGGGGGGGGTGGGGGGGGGGGGGGGTGGGGGGGGGGGGGGGTGGGGGGGGGGGGGGGTGGGGGGGGGGGGGGGTGGGGGGGGGGGGGGGTGGGGGGGGGGGGGGGTGGGGGGGGGGGGGGGTGGGGGGGGGGGGGGGTGGGGGGGGGGGGGGGTGGGGGGGGGGGGGGGTGGGGGGGGGGGGGGGTGGGGGGGGGGGGGGGTGGGGGGGGGGGGGGGTGGGGGGGGGGGGGGGTGGGGGGGGGGGGGGGTGGGGGGGGGGGGGGGTGGGGGGGGGGGGGGGTGGGGGGGGGGGGGGGTGGGGGGGGGGGGGGGTGGGGGGGGGGGGGGGTGGGGGGGGGGGGGGGTGGGGGGGGGGGGGGGTGGGGGGGGGGGGGGGTGGGGGGGGGGGGGGGTGGGGGGGGGGGGGGGTGGGGGGGGGGGGGGGTGGGGGGGGGGGGGGGTGGGGGGGGGGGGGGGTGGGGGGGGGGGGGGGTGGGGGGGGGGGGGGGTGGGGGGGGGGGGGGGTGGGGGGGGGGGGGGGTGGGGGGGGGGGGGGGTGGGGGGGGGGGGGGGTGGGGGGGGGGGGGGGTGGGGGGGGGGGGGGGTGGGGGGGGGGGGGGGTGGGGGGGGGGGGGGGTGGGGGGGGGGGGGGGTGGGGGGGGGGGGGGGTGGGGGGGGGGGGGGGTGGGGGGGGGGGGGGGTGGGGGGGGGGGGGGGTGGGGGGGGGGGGGGGTGGGGGGGGGGGGGGGTGGGGGGGGGGGGGGGTGGGGGGGGGGGGGGGTGGGGGGGGGGGGGGGTGGGGGGGGGGGGGGGTGGGGGGGGGGGGGGGTGGGGGGGGGGGGGGGTGGGGGGGGGGGGGGGTGGGGGGGGGGGGGGGTGGGGGGGGGGGGGGGTGGGGGGGGGGGGGGGTGGGGGGGGGGGGGGGTGGGGGGGGGGGGGGGTGGGGGGGGGGGGGGGTGGGGGGGGGGGGGGGTGGGGGGGGGGGGGGGTGGGGGGGGGGGGGGGTGGGGGGGGGGGGGGGTGGGGGGGGGGGGGGGTGGGGGGGGGGGGGGGTGGGGGGGGGGGGGGGTGGGGGGGGGGGGGGGTGGGGGGGGGGGGGGGTGGGGGGGGGGGGGGGTGGGGGGGGGGGGGGGTGGGGGGGGGGGGGGGTGGGGGGGGGGGGGGGTGGGGGGGGGGGGGGGTGGGGGGGGGGGGGGGTGGGGGGGGGGGGGGGTGGGGGGGGGGGGGGGTGGGGGGGGGGGGGGGTGGGGGGGGGGGGGGGTGGGGGGGGGGGGGGGTGGGGGGGGGGGGGGGTGGGGGGGGGGGGGGGTGGGGGGGGGGGGGGGTGGGGGGGGGGGGGGGTGGGGGGGGGGGGGGGTGGGGGGGGGGGGGGGTGGGGGGGGGGGGGGGTGGGGGGGGGGGGGGGTGGGGGGGGGGGGGGGTGGGGGGGGGGGGGGGTGGGGGGGGGGGGGGGTGGGGGGGGGGGGGGGTGGGGGGGGGGGGGGGTGGGGGGGGGGGGGGGTGGGGGGGGGGGGGGGTGGGGGGGGGGGGGGGTGGGGGGGGGGGGGGGTGGGGGGGGGGGGGGGTGGGGGGGGGGGGGGGTGGGGGGGGGGGGGGGTGGGGGGGGGGGGGGGTGGGGGGGGGGGGGGGTGGGGGGGGGGGGGGGTGGGGGGGGGGGGGGGTGGGGGGGGGGGGGGGTGGGGGGGGGGGGGGGTGGGGGGGGGGGGGGGTGGGGGGGGGGGGGGGTGGGGGGGGGGGGGGGTGGGGGGGGGGGGGGGTGGGGGGGGGGGGGGGTGGGGGGGGGGGGGGGTGGGGGGGGGGGGGGGTGGGGGGGGGGGGGGGTGGGGGGGGGGGGGGGTGGGGGGGGGGGGGGGTGGGGGGGGGGGGGGGTGGGGGGGGGGGGGGGTGGGGGGGGGGGGGGGTGGGGGGGGGGGGGGGTGGGGGGGGGGGGGGGTGGGGGGGGGGGGGGGTGGGGGGGGGGGGGGGTGGGGGGGGGGGGGGGTGGGGGGGGGGGGGGGTGGGGGGGGGGGGGGGTGGGGGGGGGGGGGGGTGGGGGGGGGGGGGGGTGGGGGGGGGGGGGGGTGGGGGGGGGGGGGGGTGGGGGGGGGGGGGGGTGGGGGGGGGGGGGGGTGGGGGGGGGGGGGGGTGGGGGGGGGGGGGGGTGGGGGGGGGGGGGGGTGGGGGGGGGGGGGGGTGGGGGGGGGGGGGGGTGGGGGGGGGGGGGGGTGGGGGGGGGGGGGGGTGGGGGGGGGGGGGGGTGGGGGGGGGGGGGGGTGGGGGGGGGGGGGGGTGGGGGGGGGGGGGGGTGGGGGGGGGGGGGGGTGGGGGGGGGGGGGGGTGGGGGGGGGGGGGGGTGGGGGGGGGGGGGGGTGGGGGGGGGGGGGGGTGGGGGGGGGGGGGGGTGGGGGGGGGGGGGGGTGGGGGGGGGGGGGGGTGGGGGGGGGGGGGGGTGGGGGGGGGGGGGGGTGGGGGGGGGGGGGGGTGGGGGGGGGGGGGGGTGGGGGGGGGGGGGGGTGGGGGGGGGGGGGGGTGGGGGGGGGGGGGGGTGGGGGGGGGGGGGGGTGGGGGGGGGGGGGGGTGGGGGGGGGGGGGGGTGGGGGGGGGGGGGGGTGGGGGGGGGGGGGGGTGGGGGGGGGGGGGGGTGGGGGGGGGGGGGGGTGGGGGGGGGGGGGGGTGGGGGGGGGGGGGGGTGGGGGGGGGGGGGGGTGGGGGGGGGGGGGGGTGGGGGGGGGGGGGGGTGGGGGGGGGGGGGGGTGGGGGGGGGGGGGGGTGGGGGGGGGGGGGGGTGGGGGGGGGGGGGGGTGGGGGGGGGGGGGGGTGGGGGGGGGGGGGGGTGGGGGGGGGGGGGGGTGGGGGGGGGGGGGGGTGGGGGGGGGGGGGGGTGGGGGGGGGGGGGGGTGGGGGGGGGGGGGGGTGGGGGGGGGGGGGGGTGGGGGGGGGGGGGGGTGGGGGGGGGGGGGGGTGGGGGGGGGGGGGGGTGGGGGGGGGGGGGGGTGGGGGGGGGGGGGGGTGGGGGGGGGGGGGGGTGGGGGGGGGGGGGGGTGGGGGGGGGGGGGGGTGGGGGGGGGGGGGGGTGGGGGGGGGGGGGGGTGGGGGGGGGGGGGGGTGGGGGGGGGGGGGGGTGGGGGGGGGGGGGGGTGGGGGGGGGGGGGGGTGGGGGGGGGGGGGGGTGGGGGGGGGGGGGGGTGGGGGGGGGGGGGGGTGGGGGGGGGGGGGGGTGGGGGGGGGGGGGGGTGGGGGGGGGGGGGGGTGGGGGGGGGGGGGGGTGGGGGGGGGGGGGGGTGGGGGGGGGGGGGGGTGGGGGGGGGGGGGGGTGGGGGGGGGGGGGGGTGGGGGGGGGGGGGGGTGGGGGGGGGGGGGGGTGGGGGGGGGGGGGGGTGGGGGGGGGGGGGGGTGGGGGGGGGGGGGGGTGGGGGGGGGGGGGGGTGGGGGGGGGGGGGGGTGGGGGGGGGGGGGGGTGGGGGGGGGGGGGGGTGGGGGGGGGGGGGGGTGGGGGGGGGGGGGGGTGGGGGGGGGGGGGGGTGGGGGGGGGGGGGGGTGGGGGGGGGGGGGGGTGGGGGGGGGGGGGGGTGGGGGGGGGGGGGGGTGGGGGGGGGGGGGGGTGGGGGGGGGGGGGGGTGGGGGGGGGGGGGGGTGGGGGGGGGGGGGGGTGGGGGGGGGGGGGGGTGGGGGGGGGGGGGGGTGGGGGGGGGGGGGGGTGGGGGGGGGGGGGGGTGGGGGGGGGGGGGGGTGGGGGGGGGGGGGGGTGGGGGGGGGGGGGGGTGGGGGGGGGGGGGGGTGGGGGGGGGGGGGGGTGGGGGGGGGGGGGGGTGGGGGGGGGGGGGGGTGGGGGGGGGGGGGGGTGGGGGGGGGGGGGGGTGGGGGGGGGGGGGGGTGGGGGGGGGGGGGGGTGGGGGGGGGGGGGGGTGGGGGGGGGGGGGGGTGGGGGGGGGGGGGGGTGGGGGGGGGGGGGGGTGGGGGGGGGGGGGGGTGGGGGGGGGGGGGGGTGGGGGGGGGGGGGGGTGGGGGGGGGGGGGGGTGGGGGGGGGGGGGGGTGGGGGGGGGGGGGGGTGGGGGGGGGGGGGGGTGGGGGGGGGGGGGGGTGGGGGGGGGGGGGGGTGGGGGGGGGGGGGGGTGGGGGGGGGGGGGGGTGGGGGGGGGGGGGGGTGGGGGGGGGGGGGGGTGGGGGGGGGGGGGGGTGGGGGGGGGGGGGGGTGGGGGGGGGGGGGGGTGGGGGGGGGGGGGGGTGGGGGGGGGGGGGGGTGGGGGGGGGGGGGGGTGGGGGGGGGGGGGGGTGGGGGGGGGGGGGGGTGGGGGGGGGGGGGGGTGGGGGGGGGGGGGGGTGGGGGGGGGGGGGGGTGGGGGGGGGGGGGGGTGGGGGGGGGGGGGGGTGGGGGGGGGGGGGGGTGGGGGGGGGGGGGGGTGGGGGGGGGGGGGGGTGGGGGGGGGGGGGGGTGGGGGGGGGGGGGGGTGGGGGGGGGGGGGGGTGGGGGGGGGGGGGGGTGGGGGGGGGGGGGGGTGGGGGGGGGGGGGGGTGGGGGGGGGGGGGGGTGGGGGGGGGGGGGGGTGGGGGGGGGGGGGGGTGGGGGGGGGGGGGGGTGGGGGGGGGGGGGGGTGGGGGGGGGGGGGGGTGGGGGGGGGGGGGGGTGGGGGGGGGGGGGGGTGGGGGGGGGGGGGGGTGGGGGGGGGGGGGGGTGGGGGGGGGGGGGGGTGGGGGGGGGGGGGGGTGGGGGGGGGGGGGGGTGGGGGGGGGGGGGGGTGGGGGGGGGGGGGGGTGGGGGGGGGGGGGGGTGGGGGGGGGGGGGGGTGGGGGGGGGGGGGGGTGGGGGGGGGGGGGGGTGGGGGGGGGGGGGGGTGGGGGGGGGGGGGGGTGGGGGGGGGGGGGGGTGGGGGGGGGGGGGGGTGGGGGGGGGGGGGGGTGGGGGGGGGGGGGGGTGGGGGGGGGGGGGGGTGGGGGGGGGGGGGGGTGGGGGGGGGGGGGGGTGGGGGGGGGGGGGGGTGGGGGGGGGGGGGGGTGGGGGGGGGGGGGGGTGGGGGGGGGGGGGGGTGGGGGGGGGGGGGGGTGGGGGGGGGGGGGGGTGGGGGGGGGGGGGGGTGGGGGGGGGGGGGGGTGGGGGGGGGGGGGGGTGGGGGGGGGGGGGGGTGGGGGGGGGGGGGGGTGGGGGGGGGGGGGGGTGGGGGGGGGGGGGGGTGGGGGGGGGGGGGGGTGGGGGGGGGGGGGGGTGGGGGGGGGGGGGGGTGGGGGGGGGGGGGGGTGGGGGGGGGGGGGGGTGGGGGGGGGGGGGGGTGGGGGGGGGGGGGGGTGGGGGGGGGGGGGGGTGGGGGGGGGGGGGGGTGGGGGGGGGGGGGGGTGGGGGGGGGGGGGGGTGGGGGGGGGGGGGGGTGGGGGGGGGGGGGGGTGGGGGGGGGGGGGGGTGGGGGGGGGGGGGGGTGGGGGGGGGGGGGGGTGGGGGGGGGGGGGGGTGGGGGGGGGGGGGGGTGGGGGGGGGGGGGGGTGGGGGGGGGGGGGGGTGGGGGGGGGGGGGGGTGGGGGGGGGGGGGGGTGGGGGGGGGGGGGGGTGGGGGGGGGGGGGGGTGGGGGGGGGGGGGGGTGGGGGGGGGGGGGGGTGGGGGGGGGGGGGGGTGGGGGGGGGGGGGGGTGGGGGGGGGGGGGGGTGGGGGGGGGGGGGGGTGGGGGGGGGGGGGGGTGGGGGGGGGGGGGGGTGGGGGGGGGGGGGGGTGGGGGGGGGGGGGGGTGGGGGGGGGGGGGGGTGGGGGGGGGGGGGGGTGGGGGGGGGGGGGGGTGGGGGGGGGGGGGGGTGGGGGGGGGGGGGGGTGGGGGGGGGGGGGGGTGGGGGGGGGGGGGGGTGGGGGGGGGGGGGGGTGGGGGGGGGGGGGGGTGGGGGGGGGGGGGGGTGGGGGGGGGGGGGGGTGGGGGGGGGGGGGGGTGGGGGGGGGGGGGGGTGGGGGGGGGGGGGGGTGGGGGGGGGGGGGGGTGGGGGGGGGGGGGGGTGGGGGGGGGGGGGGGTGGGGGGGGGGGGGGGTGGGGGGGGGGGGGGGTGGGGGGGGGGGGGGGTGGGGGGGGGGGGGGGTGGGGGGGGGGGGGGGTGGGGGGGGGGGGGGGTGGGGGGGGGGGGGGGTGGGGGGGGGGGGGGGTGGGGGGGGGGGGGGGTGGGGGGGGGGGGGGGTGGGGGGGGGGGGGGGTGGGGGGGGGGGGGGGTGGGGGGGGGGGGGGGTGGGGGGGGGGGGGGGTGGGGGGGGGGGGGGGTGGGGGGGGGGGGGGGTGGGGGGGGGGGGGGGTGGGGGGGGGGGGGGGTGGGGGGGGGGGGGGGTGGGGGGGGGGGGGGGTGGGGGGGGGGGGGGGTGGGGGGGGGGGGGGGTGGGGGGGGGGGGGGGTGGGGGGGGGGGGGGGTGGGGGGGGGGGGGGGTGGGGGGGGGGGGGGGTGGGGGGGGGGGGGGGTGGGGGGGGGGGGGGGTGGGGGGGGGGGGGGGTGGGGGGGGGGGGGGGTGGGGGGGGGGGGGGGTGGGGGGGGGGGGGGGTGGGGGGGGGGGGGGGTGGGGGGGGGGGGGGGTGGGGGGGGGGGGGGGTGGGGGGGGGGGGGGGTGGGGGGGGGGGGGGGTGGGGGGGGGGGGGGGTGGGGGGGGGGGGGGGTGGGGGGGGGGGGGGGTGGGGGGGGGGGGGGGTGGGGGGGGGGGGGGGTGGGGGGGGGGGGGGGTGGGGGGGGGGGGGGGTGGGGGGGGGGGGGGGTGGGGGGGGGGGGGGGTGGGGGGGGGGGGGGGTGGGGGGGGGGGGGGGTGGGGGGGGGGGGGGGTGGGGGGGGGGGGGGGTGGGGGGGGGGGGGGGTGGGGGGGGGGGGGGGTGGGGGGGGGGGGGGGTGGGGGGGGGGGGGGGTGGGGGGGGGGGGGGGTGGGGGGGGGGGGGGGTGGGGGGGGGGGGGGGTGGGGGGGGGGGGGGGTGGGGGGGGGGGGGGGTGGGGGGGGGGGGGGGTGGGGGGGGGGGGGGGTGGGGGGGGGGGGGGGTGGGGGGGGGGGGGGGTGGGGGGGGGGGGGGGTGGGGGGGGGGGGGGGTGGGGGGGGGGGGGGGTGGGGGGGGGGGGGGGTGGGGGGGGGGGGGGGTGGGGGGGGGGGGGGGTGGGGGGGGGGGGGGGTGGGGGGGGGGGGGGGTGGGGGGGGGGGGGGGTGGGGGGGGGGGGGGGTGGGGGGGGGGGGGGGTGGGGGGGGGGGGGGGTGGGGGGGGGGGGGGGTGGGGGGGGGGGGGGGTGGGGGGGGGGGGGGGTGGGGGGGGGGGGGGGTGGGGGGGGGGGGGGGTGGGGGGGGGGGGGGGTGGGGGGGGGGGGGGGTGGGGGGGGGGGGGGGTGGGGGGGGGGGGGGGTGGGGGGGGGGGGGGGTGGGGGGGGGGGGGGGTGGGGGGGGGGGGGGGTGGGGGGGGGGGGGGGTGGGGGGGGGGGGGGGTGGGGGGGGGGGGGGGTGGGGGGGGGGGGGGGTGGGGGGGGGGGGGGGTGGGGGGGGGGGGGGGTGGGGGGGGGGGGGGGTGGGGGGGGGGGGGGGTGGGGGGGGGGGGGGGTGGGGGGGGGGGGGGGTGGGGGGGGGGGGGGGTGGGGGGGGGGGGGGGTGGGGGGGGGGGGGGGTGGGGGGGGGGGGGGGTGGGGGGGGGGGGGGGTGGGGGGGGGGGGGGGTGGGGGGGGGGGGGGGTGGGGGGGGGGGGGGGTGGGGGGGGGGGGGGGTGGGGGGGGGGGGGGGTGGGGGGGGGGGGGGGTGGGGGGGGGGGGGGGTGGGGGGGGGGGGGGGTGGGGGGGGGGGGGGGTGGGGGGGGGGGGGGGTGGGGGGGGGGGGGGGTGGGGGGGGGGGGGGGTGGGGGGGGGGGGGGGTGGGGGGGGGGGGGGGTGGGGGGGGGGGGGGGTGGGGGGGGGGGGGGGTGGGGGGGGGGGGGGGTGGGGGGGGGGGGGGGTGGGGGGGGGGGGGGGTGGGGGGGGGGGGGGGTGGGGGGGGGGGGGGGTGGGGGGGGGGGGGGGTGGGGGGGGGGGGGGGTGGGGGGGGGGGGGGGTGGGGGGGGGGGGGGGTGGGGGGGGGGGGGGGTGGGGGGGGGGGGGGGTGGGGGGGGGGGGGGGTGGGGGGGGGGGGGGGTGGGGGGGGGGGGGGGTGGGGGGGGGGGGGGGTGGGGGGGGGGGGGGGTGGGGGGGGGGGGGGGTGGGGGGGGGGGGGGGTGGGGGGGGGGGGGGGTGGGGGGGGGGGGGGGTGGGGGGGGGGGGGGGTGGGGGGGGGGGGGGGTGGGGGGGGGGGGGGGTGGGGGGGGGGGGGGGTGGGGGGGGGGGGGGGTGGGGGGGGGGGGGGGTGGGGGGGGGGGGGGGTGGGGGGGGGGGGGGGTGGGGGGGGGGGGGGGTGGGGGGGGGGGGGGGTGGGGGGGGGGGGGGGTGGGGGGGGGGGGGGGTGGGGGGGGGGGGGGGTGGGGGGGGGGGGGGGTGGGGGGGGGGGGGGGTGGGGGGGGGGGGGGGTGGGGGGGGGGGGGGGTGGGGGGGGGGGGGGGTGGGGGGGGGGGGGGGTGGGGGGGGGGGGGGGTGGGGGGGGGGGGGGGTGGGGGGGGGGGGGGGTGGGGGGGGGGGGGGGTGGGGGGGGGGGGGGGTGGGGGGGGGGGGGGGTGGGGGGGGGGGGGGGTGGGGGGGGGGGGGGGTGGGGGGGGGGGGGGGTGGGGGGGGGGGGGGGTGGGGGGGGGGGGGGGTGGGGGGGGGGGGGGGTGGGGGGGGGGGGGGGTGGGGGGGGGGGGGGGTGGGGGGGGGGGGGGGTGGGGGGGGGGGGGGGTGGGGGGGGGGGGGGGTGGGGGGGGGGGGGGGTGGGGGGGGGGGGGGGTGGGGGGGGGGGGGGGTGGGGGGGGGGGGGGGTGGGGGGGGGGGGGGGTGGGGGGGGGGGGGGGTGGGGGGGGGGGGGGGTGGGGGGGGGGGGGGGTGGGGGGGGGGGGGGGTGGGGGGGGGGGGGGGTGGGGGGGGGGGGGGGTGGGGGGGGGGGGGGGTGGGGGGGGGGGGGGGTGGGGGGGGGGGGGGGTGGGGGGGGGGGGGGGTGGGGGGGGGGGGGGGTGGGGGGGGGGGGGGGTGGGGGGGGGGGGGGGTGGGGGGGGGGGGGGGTGGGGGGGGGGGGGGGTGGGGGGGGGGGGGGGTGGGGGGGGGGGGGGGTGGGGGGGGGGGGGGGTGGGGGGGGGGGGGGGTGGGGGGGGGGGGGGGTGGGGGGGGGGGGGGGTGGGGGGGGGGGGGGGTGGGGGGGGGGGGGGGTGGGGGGGGGGGGGGGTGGGGGGGGGGGGGGGTGGGGGGGGGGGGGGGTGGGGGGGGGGGGGGGTGGGGGGGGGGGGGGGTGGGGGGGGGGGGGGGTGGGGGGGGGGGGGGGTGGGGGGGGGGGGGGGTGGGGGGGGGGGGGGGTGGGGGGGGGGGGGGGTGGGGGGGGGGGGGGGTGGGGGGGGGGGGGGGTGGGGGGGGGGGGGGGTGGGGGGGGGGGGGGGTGGGGGGGGGGGGGGGTGGGGGGGGGGGGGGGTGGGGGGGGGGGGGGGTGGGGGGGGGGGGGGGTGGGGGGGGGGGGGGGTGGGGGGGGGGGGGGGTGGGGGGGGGGGGGGGTGGGGGGGGGGGGGGGTGGGGGGGGGGGGGGGTGGGGGGGGGGGGGGGTGGGGGGGGGGGGGGGTGGGGGGGGGGGGGGGTGGGGGGGGGGGGGGGTGGGGGGGGGGGGGGGTGGGGGGGGGGGGGGGTGGGGGGGGGGGGGGGTGGGGGGGGGGGGGGGTGGGGGGGGGGGGGGGTGGGGGGGGGGGGGGGTGGGGGGGGGGGGGGGTGGGGGGGGGGGGGGGTGGGGGGGGGGGGGGGTGGGGGGGGGGGGGGGTGGGGGGGGGGGGGGGTGGGGGGGGGGGGGGGTGGGGGGGGGGGGGGGTGGGGGGGGGGGGGGGTGGGGGGGGGGGGGGGTGGGGGGGGGGGGGGGTGGGGGGGGGGGGGGGTGGGGGGGGGGGGGGGTGGGGGGGGGGGGGGGTGGGGGGGGGGGGGGGTGGGGGGGGGGGGGGGTGGGGGGGGGGGGGGGTGGGGGGGGGGGGGGGTGGGGGGGGGGGGGGGTGGGGGGGGGGGGGGGTGGGGGGGGGGGGGGGTGGGGGGGGGGGGGGGTGGGGGGGGGGGGGGGTGGGGGGGGGGGGGGGTGGGGGGGGGGGGGGGTGGGGGGGGGGGGGGGTGGGGGGGGGGGGGGGTGGGGGGGGGGGGGGGTGGGGGGGGGGGGGGGTGGGGGGGGGGGGGGGTGGGGGGGGGGGGGGGTGGGGGGGGGGGGGGGTGGGGGGGGGGGGGGGTGGGGGGGGGGGGGGGTGGGGGGGGGGGGGGGTGGGGGGGGGGGGGGGTGGGGGGGGGGGGGGGTGGGGGGGGGGGGGGGTGGGGGGGGGGGGGGGTGGGGGGGGGGGGGGGTGGGGGGGGGGGGGGGTGGGGGGGGGGGGGGGTGGGGGGGGGGGGGGGTGGGGGGGGGGGGGGGTGGGGGGGGGGGGGGGTGGGGGGGGGGGGGGGTGGGGGGGGGGGGGGGTGGGGGGGGGGGGGGGTGGGGGGGGGGGGGGGTGGGGGGGGGGGGGGGTGGGGGGGGGGGGGGGTGGGGGGGGGGGGGGGTGGGGGGGGGGGGGGGTGGGGGGGGGGGGGGGTGGGGGGGGGGGGGGGTGGGGGGGGGGGGGGGTGGGGGGGGGGGGGGGTGGGGGGGGGGGGGGGTGGGGGGGGGGGGGGGTGGGGGGGGGGGGGGGTGGGGGGGGGGGGGGGTGGGGGGGGGGGGGGGTGGGGGGGGGGGGGGGTGGGGGGGGGGGGGGGTGGGGGGGGGGGGGGGTGGGGGGGGGGGGGGGTGGGGGGGGGGGGGGGTGGGGGGGGGGGGGGGTGGGGGGGGGGGGGGGTGGGGGGGGGGGGGGGTGGGGGGGGGGGGGGGTGGGGGGGGGGGGGGGTGGGGGGGGGGGGGGGTGGGGGGGGGGGGGGGTGGGGGGGGGGGGGGGTGGGGGGGGGGGGGGGTGGGGGGGGGGGGGGGTGGGGGGGGGGGGGGGTGGGGGGGGGGGGGGGTGGGGGGGGGGGGGGGTGGGGGGGGGGGGGGGTGGGGGGGGGGGGGGGTGGGGGGGGGGGGGGGTGGGGGGGGGGGGGGGTGGGGGGGGGGGGGGGTGGGGGGGGGGGGGGGTGGGGGGGGGGGGGGGTGGGGGGGGGGGGGGGTGGGGGGGGGGGGGGGTGGGGGGGGGGGGGGGTGGGGGGGGGGGGGGGTGGGGGGGGGGGGGGGTGGGGGGGGGGGGGGGTGGGGGGGGGGGGGGGTGGGGGGGGGGGGGGGTGGGGGGGGGGGGGGGTGGGGGGGGGGGGGGGTGGGGGGGGGGGGGGGTGGGGGGGGGGGGGGGTGGGGGGGGGGGGGGGTGGGGGGGGGGGGGGGTGGGGGGGGGGGGGGGTGGGGGGGGGGGGGGGTGGGGGGGGGGGGGGGTGGGGGGGGGGGGGGGTGGGGGGGGGGGGGGGTGGGGGGGGGGGGGGGTGGGGGGGGGGGGGGGTGGGGGGGGGGGGGGGTGGGGGGGGGGGGGGGTGGGGGGGGGGGGGGGTGGGGGGGGGGGGGGGTGGGGGGGGGGGGGGGTGGGGGGGGGGGGGGGTGGGGGGGGGGGGGGGTGGGGGGGGGGGGGGGTGGGGGGGGGGGGGGGTGGGGGGGGGGGGGGGTGGGGGGGGGGGGGGGTGGGGGGGGGGGGGGGTGGGGGGGGGGGGGGGTGGGGGGGGGGGGGGGTGGGGGGGGGGGGGGGTGGGGGGGGGGGGGGGTGGGGGGGGGGGGGGGTGGGGGGGGGGGGGGGTGGGGGGGGGGGGGGGTGGGGGGGGGGGGGGGTGGGGGGGGGGGGGGGTGGGGGGGGGGGGGGGTGGGGGGGGGGGGGGGTGGGGGGGGGGGGGGGTGGGGGGGGGGGGGGGTGGGGGGGGGGGGGGGTGGGGGGGGGGGGGGGTGGGGGGGGGGGGGGGTGGGGGGGGGGGGGGGTGGGGGGGGGGGGGGGTGGGGGGGGGGGGGGGTGGGGGGGGGGGGGGGTGGGGGGGGGGGGGGGTGGGGGGGGGGGGGGGTGGGGGGGGGGGGGGGTGGGGGGGGGGGGGGGTGGGGGGGGGGGGGGGTGGGGGGGGGGGGGGGTGGGGGGGGGGGGGGGTGGGGGGGGGGGGGGGTGGGGGGGGGGGGGGGTGGGGGGGGGGGGGGGTGGGGGGGGGGGGGGGTGGGGGGGGGGGGGGGTGGGGGGGGGGGGGGGTGGGGGGGGGGGGGGGTGGGGGGGGGGGGGGGTGGGGGGGGGGGGGGGTGGGGGGGGGGGGGGGTGGGGGGGGGGGGGGGTGGGGGGGGGGGGGGGTGGGGGGGGGGGGGGGTGGGGGGGGGGGGGGGTGGGGGGGGGGGGGGGTGGGGGGGGGGGGGGGTGGGGGGGGGGGGGGGTGGGGGGGGGGGGGGGTGGGGGGGGGGGGGGGTGGGGGGGGGGGGGGGTGGGGGGGGGGGGGGGTGGGGGGGGGGGGGGGTGGGGGGGGGGGGGGGTGGGGGGGGGGGGGGGTGGGGGGGGGGGGGGGTGGGGGGGGGGGGGGGTGGGGGGGGGGGGGGGTGGGGGGGGGGGGGGGTGGGGGGGGGGGGGGGTGGGGGGGGGGGGGGGTGGGGGGGGGGGGGGGTGGGGGGGGGGGGGGGTGGGGGGGGGGGGGGGTGGGGGGGGGGGGGGGTGGGGGGGGGGGGGGGTGGGGGGGGGGGGGGGTGGGGGGGGGGGGGGGTGGGGGGGGGGGGGGGTGGGGGGGGGGGGGGGTGGGGGGGGGGGGGGGTGGGGGGGGGGGGGGGTGGGGGGGGGGGGGGGTGGGGGGGGGGGGGGGTGGGGGGGGGGGGGGGTGGGGGGGGGGGGGGGTGGGGGGGGGGGGGGGTGGGGGGGGGGGGGGGTGGGGGGGGGGGGGGGTGGGGGGGGGGGGGGGTGGGGGGGGGGGGGGGTGGGGGGGGGGGGGGGTGGGGGGGGGGGGGGGTGGGGGGGGGGGGGGGTGGGGGGGGGGGGGGGTGGGGGGGGGGGGGGGTGGGGGGGGGGGGGGGTGGGGGGGGGGGGGGGTGGGGGGGGGGGGGGGTGGGGGGGGGGGGGGGTGGGGGGGGGGGGGGGTGGGGGGGGGGGGGGGTGGGGGGGGGGGGGGGTGGGGGGGGGGGGGGGTGGGGGGGGGGGGGGGTGGGGGGGGGGGGGGGTGGGGGGGGGGGGGGGTGGGGGGGGGGGGGGGTGGGGGGGGGGGGGGGTGGGGGGGGGGGGGGGTGGGGGGGGGGGGGGGTGGGGGGGGGGGGGGGTGGGGGGGGGGGGGGGTGGGGGGGGGGGGGGGTGGGGGGGGGGGGGGGTGGGGGGGGGGGGGGGTGGGGGGGGGGGGGGGTGGGGGGGGGGGGGGGTGGGGGGGGGGGGGGGTGGGGGGGGGGGGGGGTGGGGGGGGGGGGGGGTGGGGGGGGGGGGGGGTGGGGGGGGGGGGGGGTGGGGGGGGGGGGGGGT
This sequence comes from Sphaerodactylus townsendi, assembly GCF_021028975.2. Taxonomy (NCBI): domain Eukaryota; kingdom Metazoa; phylum Chordata; class Lepidosauria; order Squamata; family Sphaerodactylidae; genus Sphaerodactylus; species Sphaerodactylus townsendi. The sequence continues at coordinate 16,829,420 of NC_059441.1, read as the reverse complement.
GGGGGGGGGGGGGGGTGGGGGGGGGGGGGGGTGGGGGGGGGGGGGGGTGGGGGGGGGGGGGGGTGGGGGGGGGGGGGGGTGGGGGGGGGGGGGGGTGGGGGGGGGGGGGGGTGGGGGGGGGGGGGGGTGGGGGGGGGGGGGGGTGGGGGGGGGGGGGGGTGGGGGGGGGGGGGGGTGGGGGGGGGGGGGGGTGGGGGGGGGGGGGGGTGGGGGGGGGGGGGGGTGGGGGGGGGGGGGGGTGGGGGGGGGGGGGGGTGGGGGGGGGGGGGGGTGGGGGGGGGGGGGGGTGGGGGGGGGGGGGGGTGGGGGGGGGGGGGGGTGGGGGGGGGGGGGGGTGGGGGGGGGGGGGGGTGGGGGGGGGGGGGGGTGGGGGGGGGGGGGGGTGGGGGGGGGGGGGGGTGGGGGGGGGGGGGGGTGGGGGGGGGGGGGGGTGGGGGGGGGGGGGGGTGGGGGGGGGGGGGGGTGGGGGGGGGGGGGGGTGGGGGGGGGGGGGGGTGGGGGGGGGGGGGGGTGGGGGGGGGGGGGGGTGGGGGGGGGGGGGGGTGGGGGGGGGGGGGGGTGGGGGGGGGGGGGGGTGGGGGGGGGGGGGGGTGGGGGGGGGGGGGGGTGGGGGGGGGGGGGGGTGGGGGGGGGGGGGGGTGGGGGGGGGGGGGGGTGGGGGGGGGGGGGGGTGGGGGGGGGGGGGGGTGGGGGGGGGGGGGGGTGGGGGGGGGGGGGGGTGGGGGGGGGGGGGGGTGGGGGGGGGGGGGGGTGGGGGGGGGGGGGGGTGGGGGGGGGGGGGGGTGGGGGGGGGGGGGGGTGGGGGGGGGGGGGGGTGGGGGGGGGGGGGGGTGGGGGGGGGGGGGGGTGGGGGGGGGGGGGGGTGGGGGGGGGGGGGGGTGGGGGGGGGGGGGGGTGGGGGGGGGGGGGGGTGGGGGGGGGGGGGGGTGGGGGGGGGGGGGGGTGGGGGGGGGGGGGGGTGGGGGGGGGGGGGGGTGGGGGGGGGGGGGGGTGGGGGGGGGGGGGGGTGGGGGGGGGGGGGGGTGGGGGGGGGGGGGGGTGGGGGGGGGGGGGGGTGGGGGGGGGGGGGGGTGGGGGGGGGGGGGGGTGGGGGGGGGGGGGGGTGGGGGGGGGGGGGGGTGGGGGGGGGGGGGGGTGGGGGGGGGGGGGGGTGGGGGGGGGGGGGGGTGGGGGGGGGGGGGGGTGGGGGGGGGGGGGGGTGGGGGGGGGGGGGGGTGGGGGGGGGGGGGGGTGGGGGGGGGGGGGGGTGGGGGGGGGGGGGGGTGGGGGGGGGGGGGGGTGGGGGGGGGGGGGGGTGGGGGGGGGGGGGGGTGGGGGGGGGGGGGGGTGGGGGGGGGGGGGGGTGGGGGGGGGGGGGGGTGGGGGGGGGGGGGGGTGGGGGGGGGGGGGGGTGGGGGGGGGGGGGGGTGGGGGGGGGGGGGGGTGGGGGGGGGGGGGGGTGGGGGGGGGGGGGGGTGGGGGGGGGGGGGGGTGGGGGGGGGGGGGGGTGGGGGGGGGGGGGGGTGGGGGGGGGGGGGGGTGGGGGGGGGGGGGGGTGGGGGGGGGGGGGGGTGGGGGGGGGGGGGGGTGGGGGGGGGGGGGGGTGGGGGGGGGGGGGGGTGGGGGGGGGGGGGGGTGGGGGGGGGGGGGGGTGGGGGGGGGGGGGGGTGGGGGGGGGGGGGGGTGGGGGGGGGGGGGGGTGGGGGGGGGGGGGGGTGGGGGGGGGGGGGGGTGGGGGGGGGGGGGGGTGGGGGGGGGGGGGGGTGGGGGGGGGGGGGGGTGGGGGGGGGGGGGGGTGGGGGGGGGGGGGGGTGGGGGGGGGGGGGGGTGGGGGGGGGGGGGGGTGGGGGGGGGGGGGGGTGGGGGGGGGGGGGGGTGGGGGGGGGGGGGGGTGGGGGGGGGGGGGGGTGGGGGGGGGGGGGGGTGGGGGGGGGGGGGGGTGGGGGGGGGGGGGGGTGGGGGGGGGGGGGGGTGGGGGGGGGGGGGGGTGGGGGGGGGGGGGGGTGGGGGGGGGGGGGGGTGGGGGGGGGGGGGGGTGGGGGGGGGGGGGGGTGGGGGGGGGGGGGGGTGGGGGGGGGGGGGGGTGGGGGGGGGGGGGGGTGGGGGGGGGGGGGGGTGGGGGGGGGGGGGGGTGGGGGGGGGGGGGGGTGGGGGGGGGGGGGGGTGGGGGGGGGGGGGGGTGGGGGGGGGGGGGGGTGGGGGGGGGGGGGGGTGGGGGGGGGGGGGGGTGGGGGGGGGGGGGGGTGGGGGGGGGGGGGGGTGGGGGGGGGGGGGGGTGGGGGGGGGGGGGGGTGGGGGGGGGGGGGGGTGGGGGGGGGGGGGGGTGGGGGGGGGGGGGGGTGGGGGGGGGGGGGGGTGGGGGGGGGGGGGGGTGGGGGGGGGGGGGGGTGGGGGGGGGGGGGGGTGGGGGGGGGGGGGGGTGGGGGGGGGGGGGGGTGGGGGGGGGGGGGGGTGGGGGGGGGGGGGGGTGGGGGGGGGGGGGGGTGGGGGGGGGGGGGGGTGGGGGGGGGGGGGGGTGGGGGGGGGGGGGGGTGGGGGGGGGGGGGGGTGGGGGGGGGGGGGGGTGGGGGGGGGGGGGGGTGGGGGGGGGGGGGGGTGGGGGGGGGGGGGGGTGGGGGGGGGGGGGGGTGGGGGGGGGGGGGGGTGGGGGGGGGGGGGGGTGGGGGGGGGGGGGGGTGGGGGGGGGGGGGGGTGGGGGGGGGGGGGGGTGGGGGGGGGGGGGGGTGGGGGGGGGGGGGGGTGGGGGGGGGGGGGGGTGGGGGGGGGGGGGGGTGGGGGGGGGGGGGGGTGGGGGGGGGGGGGGGTGGGGGGGGGGGGGGGTGGGGGGGGGGGGGGGTGGGGGGGGGGGGGGGTGGGGGGGGGGGGGGGTGGGGGGGGGGGGGGGTGGGGGGGGGGGGGGGTGGGGGGGGGGGGGGGTGGGGGGGGGGGGGGGTGGGGGGGGGGGGGGGTGGGGGGGGGGGGGGGTGGGGGGGGGGGGGGGTGGGGGGGGGGGGGGGTGGGGGGGGGGGGGGGTGGGGGGGGGGGGGGGTGGGGGGGGGGGGGGGTGGGGGGGGGGGGGGGTGGGGGGGGGGGGGGGTGGGGGGGGGGGGGGGTGGGGGGGGGGGGGGGTGGGGGGGGGGGGGGGTGGGGGGGGGGGGGGGTGGGGGGGGGGGGGGGTGGGGGGGGGGGGGGGTGGGGGGGGGGGGGGGTGGGGGGGGGGGGGGGTGGGGGGGGGGGGGGGTGGGGGGGGGGGGGGGTGGGGGGGGGGGGGGGTGGGGGGGGGGGGGGGTGGGGGGGGGGGGGGGTGGGGGGGGGGGGGGGTGGGGGGGGGGGGGGGTGGGGGGGGGGGGGGGTGGGGGGGGGGGGGGGTGGGGGGGGGGGGGGGTGGGGGGGGGGGGGGGTGGGGGGGGGGGGGGGTGGGGGGGGGGGGGGGTGGGGGGGGGGGGGGGTGGGGGGGGGGGGGGGTGGGGGGGGGGGGGGGTGGGGGGGGGGGGGGGTGGGGGGGGGGGGGGGTGGGGGGGGGGGGGGGTGGGGGGGGGGGGGGGTGGGGGGGGGGGGGGGTGGGGGGGGGGGGGGGTGGGGGGGGGGGGGGGTGGGGGGGGGGGGGGGTGGGGGGGGGGGGGGGTGGGGGGGGGGGGGGGTGGGGGGGGGGGGGGGTGGGGGGGGGGGGGGGTGGGGGGGGGGGGGGGTGGGGGGGGGGGGGGGTGGGGGGGGGGGGGGGTGGGGGGGGGGGGGGGTGGGGGGGGGGGGGGGTGGGGGGGGGGGGGGGTGGGGGGGGGGGGGGGTGGGGGGGGGGGGGGGTGGGGGGGGGGGGGGGTGGGGGGGGGGGGGGGTGGGGGGGGGGGGGGGTGGGGGGGGGGGGGGGTGGGGGGGGGGGGGGGTGGGGGGGGGGGGGGGTGGGGGGGGGGGGGGGTGGGGGGGGGGGGGGGTGGGGGGGGGGGGGGGTGGGGGGGGGGGGGGGTGGGGGGGGGGGGGGGTGGGGGGGGGGGGGGGTGGGGGGGGGGGGGGGTGGGGGGGGGGGGGGGTGGGGGGGGGGGGGGGTGGGGGGGGGGGGGGGTGGGGGGGGGGGGGGGTGGGGGGGGGGGGGGGTGGGGGGGGGGGGGGGTGGGGGGGGGGGGGGGTGGGGGGGGGGGGGGGTGGGGGGGGGGGGGGGTGGGGGGGGGGGGGGGTGGGGGGGGGGGGGGGTGGGGGGGGGGGGGGGTGGGGGGGGGGGGGGGTGGGGGGGGGGGGGGGTGGGGGGGGGGGGGGGTGGGGGGGGGGGGGGGTGGGGGGGGGGGGGGGTGGGGGGGGGGGGGGGTGGGGGGGGGGGGGGGTGGGGGGGGGGGGGGGTGGGGGGGGGGGGGGGTGGGGGGGGGGGGGGGTGGGGGGGGGGGGGGGTGGGGGGGGGGGGGGGTGGGGGGGGGGGGGGGTGGGGGGGGGGGGGGGTGGGGGGGGGGGGGGGTGGGGGGGGGGGGGGGTGGGGGGGGGGGGGGGTGGGGGGGGGGGGGGGTGGGGGGGGGGGGGGGTGGGGGGGGGGGGGGGTGGGGGGGGGGGGGGGTGGGGGGGGGGGGGGGTGGGGGGGGGGGGGGGTGGGGGGGGGGGGGGGTGGGGGGGGGGGGGGGTGGGGGGGGGGGGGGGTGGGGGGGGGGGGGGGTGGGGGGGGGGGGGGGTGGGGGGGGGGGGGGGTGGGGGGGGGGGGGGGTGGGGGGGGGGGGGGGTGGGGGGGGGGGGGGGTGGGGGGGGGGGGGGGTGGGGGGGGGGGGGGGTGGGGGGGGGGGGGGGTGGGGGGGGGGGGGGGTGGGGGGGGGGGGGGGTGGGGGGGGGGGGGGGTGGGGGGGGGGGGGGGTGGGGGGGGGGGGGGGTGGGGGGGGGGGGGGGTGGGGGGGGGGGGGGGTGGGGGGGGGGGGGGGTGGGGGGGGGGGGGGGTGGGGGGGGGGGGGGGTGGGGGGGGGGGGGGGTGGGGGGGGGGGGGGGTGGGGGGGGGGGGGGGTGGGGGGGGGGGGGGGTGGGGGGGGGGGGGGGTGGGGGGGGGGGGGGGTGGGGGGGGGGGGGGGTGGGGGGGGGGGGGGGTGGGGGGGGGGGGGGGTGGGGGGGGGGGGGGGTGGGGGGGGGGGGGGGTGGGGGGGGGGGGGGGTGGGGGGGGGGGGGGGTGGGGGGGGGGGGGGGTGGGGGGGGGGGGGGGTGGGGGGGGGGGGGGGTGGGGGGGGGGGGGGGTGGGGGGGGGGGGGGGTGGGGGGGGGGGGGGGTGGGGGGGGGGGGGGGTGGGGGGGGGGGGGGGTGGGGGGGGGGGGGGGTGGGGGGGGGGGGGGGTGGGGGGGGGGGGGGGTGGGGGGGGGGGGGGGTGGGGGGGGGGGGGGGTGGGGGGGGGGGGGGGTGGGGGGGGGGGGGGGTGGGGGGGGGGGGGGGTGGGGGGGGGGGGGGGTGGGGGGGGGGGGGGGTGGGGGGGGGGGGGGGTGGGGGGGGGGGGGGGTGGGGGGGGGGGGGGGTGGGGGGGGGGGGGGGTGGGGGGGGGGGGGGGTGGGGGGGGGGGGGGGTGGGGGGGGGGGGGGGTGGGGGGGGGGGGGGGTGGGGGGGGGGGGGGGTGGGGGGGGGGGGGGGTGGGGGGGGGGGGGGGTGGGGGGGGGGGGGGGTGGGGGGGGGGGGGGGTGGGGGGGGGGGGGGGTGGGGGGGGGGGGGGGTGGGGGGGGGGGGGGGTGGGGGGGGGGGGGGGTGGGGGGGGGGGGGGGTGGGGGGGGGGGGGGGTGGGGGGGGGGGGGGGTGGGGGGGGGGGGGGGTGGGGGGGGGGGGGGGTGGGGGGGGGGGGGGGTGGGGGGGGGGGGGGGTGGGGGGGGGGGGGGGTGGGGGGGGGGGGGGGTGGGGGGGGGGGGGGGTGGGGGGGGGGGGGGGTGGGGGGGGGGGGGGGTGGGGGGGGGGGGGGGTGGGGGGGGGGGGGGGTGGGGGGGGGGGGGGGTGGGGGGGGGGGGGGGTGGGGGGGGGGGGGGGTGGGGGGGGGGGGGGGTGGGGGGGGGGGGGGGTGGGGGGGGGGGGGGGTGGGGGGGGGGGGGGGTGGGGGGGGGGGGGGGTGGGGGGGGGGGGGGGTGGGGGGGGGGGGGGGTGGGGGGGGGGGGGGGTGGGGGGGGGGGGGGGTGGGGGGGGGGGGGGGTGGGGGGGGGGGGGGGTGGGGGGGGGGGGGGGTGGGGGGGGGGGGGGGTGGGGGGGGGGGGGGGTGGGGGGGGGGGGGGGTGGGGGGGGGGGGGGGTGGGGGGGGGGGGGGGTGGGGGGGGGGGGGGGTGGGGGGGGGGGGGGGTGGGGGGGGGGGGGGGTGGGGGGGGGGGGGGGTGGGGGGGGGGGGGGGTGGGGGGGGGGGGGGGTGGGGGGGGGGGGGGGTGGGGGGGGGGGGGGGTGGGGGGGGGGGGGGGTGGGGGGGGGGGGGGGTGGGGGGGGGGGGGGGTGGGGGGGGGGGGGGGTGGGGGGGGGGGGGGGTGGGGGGGGGGGGGGGTGGGGGGGGGGGGGGGTGGGGGGGGGGGGGGGTGGGGGGGGGGGGGGGTGGGGGGGGGGGGGGGTGGGGGGGGGGGGGGGTGGGGGGGGGGGGGGGTGGGGGGGGGGGGGGGTGGGGGGGGGGGGGGGTGGGGGGGGGGGGGGGTGGGGGGGGGGGGGGGTGGGGGGGGGGGGGGGTGGGGGGGGGGGGGGGTGGGGGGGGGGGGGGGTGGGGGGGGGGGGGGGTGGGGGGGGGGGGGGGTGGGGGGGGGGGGGGGTGGGGGGGGGGGGGGGTGGGGGGGGGGGGGGGTGGGGGGGGGGGGGGGTGGGGGGGGGGGGGGGTGGGGGGGGGGGGGGGTGGGGGGGGGGGGGGGTGGGGGGGGGGGGGGGTGGGGGGGGGGGGGGGTGGGGGGGGGGGGGGGTGGGGGGGGGGGGGGGTGGGGGGGGGGGGGGGTGGGGGGGGGGGGGGGTGGGGGGGGGGGGGGGTGGGGGGGGGGGGGGGTGGGGGGGGGGGGGGGTGGGGGGGGGGGGGGGTGGGGGGGGGGGGGGGTGGGGGGGGGGGGGGGTGGGGGGGGGGGGGGGTGGGGGGGGGGGGGGGTGGGGGGGGGGGGGGGTGGGGGGGGGGGGGGGTGGGGGGGGGGGGGGGTGGGGGGGGGGGGGGGTGGGGGGGGGGGGGGGTGGGGGGGGGGGGGGGTGGGGGGGGGGGGGGGTGGGGGGGGGGGGGGGTGGGGGGGGGGGGGGGTGGGGGGGGGGGGGGGTGGGGGGGGGGGGGGGTGGGGGGGGGGGGGGGTGGGGGGGGGGGGGGGTGGGGGGGGGGGGGGGTGGGGGGGGGGGGGGGTGGGGGGGGGGGGGGGTGGGGGGGGGGGGGGGTGGGGGGGGGGGGGGGTGGGGGGGGGGGGGGGTGGGGGGGGGGGGGGGTGGGGGGGGGGGGGGGTGGGGGGGGGGGGGGGTGGGGGGGGGGGGGGGTGGGGGGGGGGGGGGGTGGGGGGGGGGGGGGGTGGGGGGGGGGGGGGGTGGGGGGGGGGGGGGGTGGGGGGGGGGGGGGGTGGGGGGGGGGGGGGGTGGGGGGGGGGGGGGGTGGGGGGGGGGGGGGGTGGGGGGGGGGGGGGGTGGGGGGGGGGGGGGGTGGGGGGGGGGGGGGGTGGGGGGGGGGGGGGGTGGGGGGGGGGGGGGGTGGGGGGGGGGGGGGGTGGGGGGGGGGGGGGGTGGGGGGGGGGGGGGGTGGGGGGGGGGGGGGGTGGGGGGGGGGGGGGGTGGGGGGGGGGGGGGGTGGGGGGGGGGGGGGGTGGGGGGGGGGGGGGGTGGGGGGGGGGGGGGGTGGGGGGGGGGGGGGGTGGGGGGGGGGGGGGGTGGGGGGGGGGGGGGGTGGGGGGGGGGGGGGGTGGGGGGGGGGGGGGGTGGGGGGGGGGGGGGGTGGGGGGGGGGGGGGGTGGGGGGGGGGGGGGGTGGGGGGGGGGGGGGGTGGGGGGGGGGGGGGGTGGGGGGGGGGGGGGGTGGGGGGGGGGGGGGGTGGGGGGGGGGGGGGGTGGGGGGGGGGGGGGGTGGGGGGGGGGGGGGGTGGGGGGGGGGGGGGGTGGGGGGGGGGGGGGGTGGGGGGGGGGGGGGGTGGGGGGGGGGGGGGGTGGGGGGGGGGGGGGGTGGGGGGGGGGGGGGGTGGGGGGGGGGGGGGGTGGGGGGGGGGGGGGGTGGGGGGGGGGGGGGGTGGGGGGGGGGGGGGGTGGGGGGGGGGGGGGGTGGGGGGGGGGGGGGGTGGGGGGGGGGGGGGGTGGGGGGGGGGGGGGGTGGGGGGGGGGGGGGGTGGGGGGGGGGGGGGGTGGGGGGGGGGGGGGGTGGGGGGGGGGGGGGGTGGGGGGGGGGGGGGGTGGGGGGGGGGGGGGGTGGGGGGGGGGGGGGGTGGGGGGGGGGGGGGGTGGGGGGGGGGGGGGGTGGGGGGGGGGGGGGGTGGGGGGGGGGGGGGGTGGGGGGGGGGGGGGGTGGGGGGGGGGGGGGGTGGGGGGGGGGGGGGGTGGGGGGGGGGGGGGGTGGGGGGGGGGGGGGGTGGGGGGGGGGGGGGGTGGGGGGGGGGGGGGGTGGGGGGGGGGGGGGGTGGGGGGGGGGGGGGGTGGGGGGGGGGGGGGGTGGGGGGGGGGGGGGGTGGGGGGGGGGGGGGGTGGGGGGGGGGGGGGGTGGGGGGGGGGGGGGGTGGGGGGGGGGGGGGGTGGGGGGGGGGGGGGGTGGGGGGGGGGGGGGGTGGGGGGGGGGGGGGGTGGGGGGGGGGGGGGGTGGGGGGGGGGGGGGGTGGGGGGGGGGGGGGGTGGGGGGGGGGGGGGGTGGGGGGGGGGGGGGGTGGGGGGGGGGGGGGGTGGGGGGGGGGGGGGGTGGGGGGGGGGGGGGGTGGGGGGGGGGGGGGGTGGGGGGGGGGGGGGGTGGGGGGGGGGGGGGGTGGGGGGGGGGGGGGGTGGGGGGGGGGGGGGGTGGGGGGGGGGGGGGGTGGGGGGGGGGGGGGGTGGGGGGGGGGGGGGGTGGGGGGGGGGGGGGGTGGGGGGGGGGGGGGGTGGGGGGGGGGGGGGGTGGGGGGGGGGGGGGGTGGGGGGGGGGGGGGGTGGGGGGGGGGGGGGGTGGGGGGGGGGGGGGGTGGGGGGGGGGGGGGGTGGGGGGGGGGGGGGGTGGGGGGGGGGGGGGGTGGGGGGGGGGGGGGGTGGGGGGGGGGGGGGGTGGGGGGGGGGGGGGGTGGGGGGGGGGGGGGGTGGGGGGGGGGGGGGGTGGGGGGGGGGGGGGGTGGGGGGGGGGGGGGGTGGGGGGGGGGGGGGGTGGGGGGGGGGGGGGGTGGGGGGGGGGGGGGGTGGGGGGGGGGGGGGGTGGGGGGGGGGGGGGGTGGGGGGGGGGGGGGGTGGGGGGGGGGGGGGGTGGGGGGGGGGGGGGGTGGGGGGGGGGGGGGGTGGGGGGGGGGGGGGGTGGGGGGGGGGGGGGGTGGGGGGGGGGGGGGGTGGGGGGGGGGGGGGGTGGGGGGGGGGGGGGGTGGGGGGGGGGGGGGGTGGGGGGGGGGGGGGGTGGGGGGGGGGGGGGGTGGGGGGGGGGGGGGGTGGGGGGGGGGGGGGGTGGGGGGGGGGGGGGGTGGGGGGGGGGGGGGGTGGGGGGGGGGGGGGGTGGGGGGGGGGGGGGGTGGGGGGGGGGGGGGGTGGGGGGGGGGGGGGGTGGGGGGGGGGGGGGGTGGGGGGGGGGGGGGGTGGGGGGGGGGGGGGGTGGGGGGGGGGGGGGGTGGGGGGGGGGGGGGGTGGGGGGGGGGGGGGGTGGGGGGGGGGGGGGGTGGGGGGGGGGGGGGGTGGGGGGGGGGGGGGGTGGGGGGGGGGGGGGGTGGGGGGGGGGGGGGGTGGGGGGGGGGGGGGGTGGGGGGGGGGGGGGGTGGGGGGGGGGGGGGGTGGGGGGGGGGGGGGGTGGGGGGGGGGGGGGGTGGGGGGGGGGGGGGGTGGGGGGGGGGGGGGGTGGGGGGGGGGGGGGGTGGGGGGGGGGGGGGGTGGGGGGGGGGGGGGGTGGGGGGGGGGGGGGGTGGGGGGGGGGGGGGGTGGGGGGGGGGGGGGGTGGGGGGGGGGGGGGGTGGGGGGGGGGGGGGGTGGGGGGGGGGGGGGGTGGGGGGGGGGGGGGGTGGGGGGGGGGGGGGGTGGGGGGGGGGGGGGGTGGGGGGGGGGGGGGGTGGGGGGGGGGGGGGGTGGGGGGGGGGGGGGGTGGGGGGGGGGGGGGGTGGGGGGGGGGGGGGGTGGGGGGGGGGGGGGGTGGGGGGGGGGGGGGGTGGGGGGGGGGGGGGGTGGGGGGGGGGGGGGGTGGGGGGGGGGGGGGGTGGGGGGGGGGGGGGGTGGGGGGGGGGGGGGGTGGGGGGGGGGGGGGGTGGGGGGGGGGGGGGGTGGGGGGGGGGGGGGGTGGGGGGGGGGGGGGGTGGGGGGGGGGGGGGGTGGGGGGGGGGGGGGGTGGGGGGGGGGGGGGGTGGGGGGGGGGGGGGGTGGGGGGGGGGGGGGGTGGGGGGGGGGGGGGGTGGGGGGGGGGGGGGGTGGGGGGGGGGGGGGGTGGGGGGGGGGGGGGGTGGGGGGGGGGGGGGGTGGGGGGGGGGGGGGGTGGGGGGGGGGGGGGGTGGGGGGGGGGGGGGGTGGGGGGGGGGGGGGGTGGGGGGGGGGGGGGGTGGGGGGGGGGGGGGGTGGGGGGGGGGGGGGGTGGGGGGGGGGGGGGGTGGGGGGGGGGGGGGGTGGGGGGGGGGGGGGGTGGGGGGGGGGGGGGGTGGGGGGGGGGGGGGGTGGGGGGGGGGGGGGGTGGGGGGGGGGGGGGGTGGGGGGGGGGGGGGGTGGGGGGGGGGGGGGGTGGGGGGGGGGGGGGGTGGGGGGGGGGGGGGGTGGGGGGGGGGGGGGGTGGGGGGGGGGGGGGGTGGGGGGGGGGGGGGGTGGGGGGGGGGGGGGGTGGGGGGGGGGGGGGGTGGGGGGGGGGGGGGGTGGGGGGGGGGGGGGGTGGGGGGGGGGGGGGGTGGGGGGGGGGGGGGGTGGGGGGGGGGGGGGGTGGGGGGGGGGGGGGGTGGGGGGGGGGGGGGGTGGGGGGGGGGGGGGGTGGGGGGGGGGGGGGGTGGGGGGGGGGGGGGGTGGGGGGGGGGGGGGGTGGGGGGGGGGGGGGGTGGGGGGGGGGGGGGGTGGGGGGGGGGGGGGGTGGGGGGGGGGGGGGGTGGGGGGGGGGGGGGGTGGGGGGGGGGGGGGGTGGGGGGGGGGGGGGGTGGGGGGGGGGGGGGGTGGGGGGGGGGGGGGGTGGGGGGGGGGGGGGGTGGGGGGGGGGGGGGGTGGGGGGGGGGGGGGGTGGGGGGGGGGGGGGGTGGGGGGGGGGGGGGGTGGGGGGGGGGGGGGGTGGGGGGGGGGGGGGGTGGGGGGGGGGGGGGGTGGGGGGGGGGGGGGGTGGGGGGGGGGGGGGGTGGGGGGGGGGGGGGGTGGGGGGGGGGGGGGGTGGGGGGGGGGGGGGGTGGGGGGGGGGGGGGGTGGGGGGGGGGGGGGGTGGGGGGGGGGGGGGGTGGGGGGGGGGGGGGGGGGGGGGGGGGGGGGGAGGGGGGGGGGGGGGGGTGCTGGGGGGGAGGGGGGGGGGGGGGGGGGGGGGGGGGGCGGGGGGGGGGGAGGGGGGGGGGGGGGGCGGGGGGGCCCGGGGGGGGGGAAGGGGGGGGGGGGGGGGGGGGGCTCCTCTTTCCTAGGCCCCTTCCGCACATGCAGAATAAGGCATTTTCAATCCCCTTTCAGTGCACTTTGCAGCTGGATTTTACTGTGCAGAATAGCAAAATCCACTTGCAAACTATTGTGGAAGTGGATTGAAAGTGCATTATTCTGCATGTGCGGAAAGGGCCCCAGTCAGAGAGTTACAGTTTGAGTGCCGCTGCTGTGTTGAACAGAACCGACTCCTAGCAACTGCAAAACGTCCTCTTGGGTGTTCATTTGGCGTGTATTTAATGCTATGCTTTACCTTTGCCTCCCATTCCATCCCAGCCACGGAGATTCCCAAAAGAACCACAACCGTGATGGCGCCAATTATCCTGATGTCGTTGGATTCGTCCACCATGATGGCATTACTGCTCTGGAAAAAATACGGTGAGAAGGAAATGGTTACGAATACCTTTTGTGCAAGACAGCTCCGGCATAAAACGGGAGAGTATGGCTAAAGAGGGATTCTTCACATTCCGTGGGTAATGAGCCCTGAGTTTCACATTTTTTATGCTGGTTGGGCCTCAATTGCCAAGGTTATTGGCAGGCTAATTAGAACCTTAATTCCTTTTTAGTAATTCTGAAATTCTCACAGCACCTTCAGAAACACGTCCTCAACCCGGCACGAGGGAAGCGGAAACTTATAAATGAGAATTTATGTTACATTTAGAGAGTTCTAATTCGCCGATAAAGTTGCGTTCATTACTTTATTACTTTTATTTATCATTATTATTACTTAATGCATTTATTAGACGTGCGATCAGCAGGGACGAAAAAGTTATTAACCACATTTTTATCCGGGGTTTTTAGCCACGTGTACGGGACTCGTACTCACCTTGAGAAGTTCCACCACGGTTTCGGCAAATCCAACAACATACATGGCTACTGCCACGGCGTTGGCAAAGGCAAAGATGAGTCCGATGGAGCCCCCGAACTCAGGTCCCAGGCTTCTGGAGATGAGGTAATAAGCACCACCTGCCAGTACAGCAGAGAGCAACATTTACCACGGGAAGTTGACTGAAGCCATTTTGTTTCTCCCTGTCGTTGCAGCTGTTACCCCAAGTGGGTCTTTCTCAGTTTCCTTTCCATAACTGCAGAAGGTGCTGGAGTTGTAATGTGCACATTTGCATGAGATTGGATTGCTGAATTTTGGGCTCTTCTGCGGCCTTGCTAATGATCCGGCGTACACCTCTCAAATTATGGATTGCTTCCTTGTCGCAAGCATACTGGAGACTACTGCTGCCCCAAGCAACTGAAACACGAGCTGTTGAGTTTGCCCTGCGTATGAAAACCCCCTTCATCAAAGTGATCTAGATTGCAGCTTGGTGTCCTCACTGGGTTTTCTCAGCCTCAAGTAATTATTATCCCATTTAATTTAATTAAGGCTTTTCAGAGGATCACATGCAGAGATGGGATCCAGCAGGTTCTCACAGGTACACGGGAGTAGGTTACTAATTATTTGTGTGTGCCGAGAGGGGGTTACTAATTGGTGATTTTGCCACGTGATTTTTGCCTTAGTTACGCCTCTCCTCTCAGCAGTAGCGCGCAGAACTTGAAGCAGTCTAGCAGGAGGTGCACCGGTGTGCGTGGCAGCCTGCGCCTGCGTGCATTCGTTTCCTGCCCAAGGACCAACGCAGCGGCTACGTCCTTGCCACAGCCCCGCCCAGGAATGCCCCGCCCCCGGAATGCCGATACATGCCCCGTGGAGTGCCCATACGTCCCGGTGGTGCTACGCATACAGGGGGTTTGAATCCCACCACCATGGGAACCTGTTACTAAAATTTTTGGATCCCACCACTGATCACATGTGGTTGTAATCGTAAACAGACTGTCTGGGAAGCAAGCCCCAGTGAGCTGAGTGGAATATACTTTCCAACAAATATGTTTATGTTTGAGCCGTGTGTTTAATCTGTCCTATATTGAAGGCTTTCTTAACTACAGACTCCCCCCCCCCAAAACCCCCAACTAAACTGGTTCTATCAGAATATAGTAAAACCACAAACATCTTACTATGGGATAGGAGAATATGCCTAAAATTTGATATTAAAATGTATAATTTGATATTAAATTTGATATTAAAATTTGATATTAAAAATTTGATATTAAAATTTGATATTAAAAATATATAATGGAGCTATATAATCAATGTAACCAAACATTCAGGAAGGTTTTCTTTCTAAGGCCAAGTGCTAAGCAGTTAGAAGCTGGGAAAAGCTCATAAGCAAATGCTAACTCTGAGAGCGGTGTTGTCTTGAAAAGAACATAAAAGACTGTTGGATCAGACCGAAGTGCCATCTTGTCCAGTCTTCTATTTTTACAATGGCAATTTGCCTTCTTGTAGTGTAATTTGGCAGCTGTTTTCAGAAGATCCGGGGAGAGAAAAAAGTTATATCCTCCGATGATACTAAATACCTGGAAAACATCAATAGATCGTCCTCTTCTGTCTAGGTTAAACTCACCTTTAAATATTAGATTCTCCTCTTGCCCTCTAACACAGATGCATGTTCCTCCATCCCCACGGCATGCTTCATTGTAGTTGTGTGTTTATATATTTTGTCAGGCTGGAACAACGCAGTTAACATTTGTCTTCAACGATCCGTATTCTGTCATTTAAACCATACTTTACTTACCTCCTCTTACTACTCCATTTGTACATATGGCAGACATGGACATGCCTGTCAAAGTTGTAACAACCACACTCAGGCAAATGACTACGACTCCGAGACCTGAAAAAATCCCAGAAAAAATATTTGACCCAAATACCTTGGTCAGATCATAATGTGCTAAAATCCATCTTGTGAGCCCCATCATAGATCGAAGGGAAAAGAGTCTGTCTGGATCTATAAACACATGCGGTGAGCTAAGTTGTCAGGATAACGAAAATACCAGCAAGGCACTGGGCACTGTTACGGCATCCCAGAATGAATTGCCCATATCCTCAGACAATTCTGCAAAGTTTTATGGAGAAGAGCATTAAGAGAGTAAGAAATCACCCTGTCATGTTAATTGGCCCTTAAATGTTTAAGAACAGGAAGTCCAGTCCGTCCAAAGAAACGCAGCCTGCAGTGTTCTGAATAGGAGAAAAAGAGAAAAGAATTTCCGAGAAAAAAATTGATTCAAATCCTCCGTCGGTCCCAGGTAGGATCATCGGCACTTGGCGAACTGAGCTGAACTTTGTGATTCACAGGAAAGTTATGAAGCAAAATATAGGATGTTAATACTTTATCGACTGTACAGCTCACCTGTTAGTTCCCTGCAGGTCTAACATCCATTGCGCTGTTGTTTTAAGGCAAGGGGCCCTTGACTTGATTGCTAATAAAGCTTGGAAAACTCATTCTGAACGTCAAGAATGTATATATATGGTTTTTTTTAAAAAAACCCCAAGGTTTTACCTCCACGAACAAAACCATTAGTTGCTATCGCTGAAGTGGACAAGCCAGTAATGGAGGTAACCGTGGTGGCAAGGAGGATTATGATAACTCCAAGACCTGTCAGCAAGGAAAAGATCGAGAGTGTAACTTGTCCGCAACTCTCCGAAAGGTTCTCTAGAAAAGTATTTAGAAGTGGAATCCAGGCGCTGTCTTAAGCAAGGTTTCGCTAGTGAAAATGAATTAATTCGTCCCGTCTCCATTTGGCCTGTGCGTGGGGTTACCCAGCGTCTGCCACTTCAGTAACTGTCGAAGAATAGAATGCAGATACAAAAGCATTTGTATACACCAGTGGTGGCGAACCTATGGCACGGGTGCCAGAGGTGGCACTCGGAGCCCTCTCTGTGGGCACGCGTGCACAGAGTTCATCATGTGATAATAGTGTAATTATTTCAGGGAGATTATTAGCATTAAACCTAAGACCTAGTTTTGGGGAAGCAGTGTAGGTAACCCTGTTAAGCGCTGTTAAACTCTACTGATTTTCATGGGAAGAATGAAAGCATGATCCTTTACCTGGGAGTAAGCTCGGTTGCTGGCAATGGGGCTTGCTTCTGAGTAAACCCTCCTAGGGTCGTGATTCACCCGTTTGAAGCGTCGCACAGTTGCTTCAAAGCAAAGCCACCAACTACCACCAAGCTTACTCTCGAGTAATGCGCGCCTTGGAGTCAACCGTTTTTTCTATACTAAGACCTCAGTATTCAGGTTAAATTGCCATGTTGGCACTTTGCAATAAATAAGTGGGTTTTGGATTGCAGTTTGGGCACTCAGTCTCAAAAAGGTTCGCCATCACTGGTATACACAATCAGATACAAAAGCATTTGCCTCTAAAACAAGTGGATTACATGTGAATGTAATGTTGGAACAGAGCATAAAATCCAATGTGTCCTCCACTCCAAGAACTGACCATGTGTTTTTGGCCTACGTGCATTGGAGTTAAAACATTTCACCCAATATGGCCATCTGGGAATGTACAGGGAATGTACAGGTGATACAGAAAGGCACAATCTCCCCACCCCCCCAAAATACCACAGGTGGGGAAAAGATAGGAAAGAGTATCGTCTGAATTTTGATGACTGCCAGAGGATAATTGTAGACTTAAATGCGAAAGCCAAGGCCTCAGTAACCACTCTTATCACAAAGTAATGCCAAGATCTGATTAAAGTTTAGATTAAAAAACCCCAGATGTAAGGACATTAACTAACATTAAAATGAATTACTCTTGCCTATGGCTATTTTCACACCCCGGAACAACGTAATACTCCTTGATGATGGCAATAAGTTACTAAACTGCCCTTAAAAAAAAGGAAACTTAATTTTGCGTGAAACCCCAGAGCAAAGTCTTTGCAATGTTAAGACGCAGGGTTTTCATGGCAAAGCATATACTTATGTGCGCTTCCAGCTGCAAGACCTCATTTGGTATGCATCATAAAACCTGCGAGCTCCCTTTTGTCAGGCGCGGTGCCAAACGCAAACATGCAACGCTGCATAGATGGACAAAATCCCCCCCTTTTGCATTGGCAATTTTTTTGCTGATTAACTGTTGTCAAAAGCAAAAACAAAACCTTCCTTTTGAGTGTTAATGTTCAAATACATAACGTTCAAATTCCCCCAAAACAATTCAGAAACATATCCAGAGATCTTCACTCAAACAAAATGCACCTGAGGATATTCACTGAGGCTTGATCCAAGGATAAGAAGAGTAGTAGAAGAACAACAAGAGTTGGATTTATATCCCACCTTTCTCTCCTGTAACTCCTTACAGGAGAGAAAGGTGGGATATAAATCCAACTCTTGTTGTTCTTCTACTTACAAGCTCCTTTCCCTTCCTCTTCCCACAAAAGATACCTTGTGAGGTAGGTGGGGCTGAGAGAGTTCTGAAGAACTATGACTAGCCCAAGGTCACCCAGCAGGAATGCAGGAGTGCGGAAACACATCTGGTTCACCAGATAAGCCTCTGCCACTCAGGTGGCAGAGTGGGGAATCAAACCTGGTTCTCCAGCTAGAATCCACCTGCTCTTAACCACTACACAATGCTGGCTCTTTCTGACGTTCTGAGGATTACAGCCGGGTCCAATAGGACACAAAGCAGGAGGAGTATCTGAGATTGCAAATGCCTTAACAGACCAGGTGATCGGGAGCAACAGCCGCAGAAGGCCATTGCGTTCACATCCTACATGTGAGCTCCCAAAGGCACCTGGTGGGCCACTGCGAGTAGCAGAGAGCTGGACTAGATGGACTTTGGTCTGATTCAGCTGGCTTGTTCTTATGTTCTTATGTTCTTAGGAGGGAGATTTTGCCTGGGTTTAGTCTCACTTAGGGCCCTTCCGCACATGCAGAATAATGCACTTTGAATCCACTTTCAATGCACTTTGCAGCTGGATTTTACTGTGCAGAATAGCAAAATCCGCTTGCAAACAATGGTGCGCTGAAAGTGGATTGAAATTGCATTATGCTGCATGTGTGAAAGTTGCAGCAACTGTTCTACCTGTTTAAGCTATAGGGGAAGCCTAGTTTGGAACTTAAACTGCATGCAGTTGGCTTAAAGAACAGCAGGCTACAAGCATGTGCCCAAAGGTCCATGGCTGGCCCTGCAGCATACACAGTTCCTGTACAGAAAATGGTGAGTTCTGTGTTGGTCTGTAAGCCAGTTGGGGGAAAAGACTAAAAATCCTGTCCTTTGTGGCACTCTCTTTTGGCAGCCACATACATCTCCCCTGCTGTTCACATTGCGTTCTATGGCTCTGAAGCAAGAGCTGGGGGAATTCAAGGGGTTGACCTAACCACAGTGTATAGTGTGAAGGCACATAATGCAGGAACCATATTGAAGGAGAGGCTGCAGCGTTTGGGGCTCTTTAGTTTGGAGAGGAGACGTCTGAGGGAGGATATGATTGAAGTCTATAAAATTACGCATGGGGTAAAACATGTCGACAGAGACAAATTTTTCTCTCTTTCTCACAATACTAGAACCAGGGGGCATACATTGAAAATGCTGGGGGGAAGAATTGGGACTAATAAAAGGAAACGCTTCTTCATGCCACGCCTGGTTGGTGTTTGGAATATGCTGCCACAGGAGGTGGTGATGGCCACTAACCTGGATAGCTTTAAAAGGGAATTGGACAGATTGATGGAGAAGTCGATCTATGGCTACCAATCTCGATCCTTCTTGTTCTGAGATTGCAAATGCCTGAGCAGACCAGGTGCTCGGGAGCAGCAGCCGCAGAAGGCCATTGCTTTCACCTCCTGCATGTGAGCTCCCAAAGGCACCTGGTGGGCCACTGTGAGTAGCAGAGTGCTGGACTAGATGGACTCTGGTCTGATCCAGCAAGCTCTTTCTTATGTTCTTATGGTCTTAAGGATTGGAGACCTGAGGTTGCTCAGTGCCTGGGCTGGAGACTGCTTGAGAATCCTCGAGTTCTATGGGAAATGGCGAGCTGTTACAAATATTCCTTAAAGGTTAGGTTTATTTTCGTGCACTCATTAACCAGTATCTTGATACATGCAGAATCATGGCTCCTGGGAAACTCTATAGCAGTGGTGGTGAACCTATGGCACAGGTGCCAGAGGTGGCACTCAGAGCCTTCTCTGTGGGCACGTGCAAACAGAGTCCCCTCCCTCCTCCCCACACACAGGTAGGCTGGCCTGGGCCGCTGGGCTCAATTATTAGCATTAAACCTCAGACCTGATTTTGGGGAAGCAGTGTAGGTAACCTTGTTAAGCGCTGTTAAACCTCACTGATTTTCATGCGAAGAACTAAAGCATGATCCTTTACCTGGGAGTAAGCTCAGTTGCTGGCAATTGGGCTTGCTTCTGAGTAAACCCTCCTAGGGTCGTGATTCACCCTAGGGTTGTGATTCACCCGTTGGAAGAGTTGCACGGTTGCTTCAAAGCAAAGCCACCGACTACCACCACGCTTACTCCTGAGTAACGTAGGCCTCTGAGCCAACCATTTTTTTCTAAACTAAAACCTCAGTATTCAGGTTAAATTGCCGTGTTGGCACTTTGCGATAAATAAGTGGGTTTTGGGTTGCAGTCTGGGCACTCCATCTACTATAAACTAAAAGTCCTGCATATAACAGATCTGGAGGAACCGGGTTTGATTCCCAGCTCTGCCACTTGAGTTGTGGAGGCTTATCTGGGGAATTCAGATTAGCCAATGCACTCCCACACACGCCAGCTGGATGACCTTGGGCTAGTCACAGCTTCTTGGAGCTCTCTCAGCCCCACCTACCTCACACGGTGTTTGTTGTGAGGGGGGAAGGGCAAGGAGATTGTAAGCCCCTTTGAGTCTCCCACAGGAGAGAAAGGGGGGATATAAATCCAAACTCCTCCTCCTCCTCCTTGTGGAAACTAACTATATCTTCCCCTTTCTGTAAGAAACTATTTTGCATTGTAACTGGCAGTTCTTATCAGTTATAGATTTGAGTTGAGGCACTTACAGATTTTTCCATCTCCTCCTCCTCCTTTTCCCACCTTCCATCTTTTCCCACCCCCTTTCCTTAGTGGGTTCAAGATTGTAATTTAAATGAACTGCCGCCATCAGTTGAAAGGATTGATCATTTTAAATGTTGCTTTAAATTGATTTGATTGTTTTGTATAAAATGTGGGAAGCCGCCTTGAGGGGAAGCGTGGCATATGAAACCAATGAAATAAACAAACAGAGCTGATCAGTTTCCTTGGGTGTGTGCTGTTAGTTGGTGCTGGGGACCTGGACACGTTAATAGTTTGGCATTCCACTGGTATATTTCAATTTTATGTTTAGCAGACACACACAACATCAAATGACTTTGCAGAACCATGGTTTCAAAACATTGTATCTTTATAGAGTAGCTAGGTTTTCTTGTTCCAATATTAATCAGTTTTTACAGTATAGAACTTTCTTCCAAATGCCTGTCTTTTACATATAAATATTTTGCACACAGGCTAGTAAGTAACACAAATGTGCTCTAATTCCATTGATTTCAGACTGAGGGTGAATTCCTCCTGGCGATTAGTCCTGGGGTAGTCACCCGAAATATCCAGGTTCCCTCGAGATCTCCTCACAGCCGAACTGTGGGACACTGATCAGTCCCGTTTCTGCCCCTCCGCCCCTATCACGGGATTTTCCTGGACCTGCTTGTATATGCACCTTTTAAGAAAAACACTCCAATGGGAGCTAATAGGCGATGGGGGCTACACATTTGAGGGTCCATAACTTTGGCCCCCATGAACCAAAATTCACCAAACTTGGGTGGTATCATCAGGAGGGTCTCCTATGGATACCACCCAGGTTTTGTGAAGTTTGGTCCAGGGGGTCCAAAACTATGGACTCCCAAAGGGGTGCCCCCATCCCCCATTGCTTCCAATGGGAGCTAATAGGAGATAGGGCTACACATTTGAGGGTTCATAACTTTGGCCCTCATGAACCAAACTTCACCAAACCTGGATGGTATCATCAGGAGGGTCTCCTAAAGATACTCTGAACTTTTGGTGCTGCTGGCTTAACAATTGCACCCCTGACAGCAGGCACCCCCTCTCCCCCAAAGGGGCAGGCCTAGATGTCTTCACTAGAAACGTGCTGCAGTGAGGATGTTGGAACCTGGATGAAAAGGTGCCGATTCTTTTGAAACTTGGTTGTAACTAGATTAAATTTTCAGTGGGAATTCAGCCATAGTGGAGCTGGCATGGATACAGGCTAGATCTGGGCTGTTCAAAAAGGCAGTTTGCTTAACAGTCTGGACAATTCCAGTGTTGGTAAAGTTAACTTTGCCTTTGGATACAGCAGAAACTGCTCTGGAAAGCTCGCATGCACATTCCATGCCAATTCACGCTTCAGTTGGAAGATTAATAGTGCTTCTGTGAAGGTTTCCCTGTTTTCCCCTCATAGAGTTTTTTAAATGTACTTTAAAAATGCATACCTATTCCGGCTTGACCTACAATCCAGGACAGGCGAATGAAAAGCATCACGCCCCAGATATTCAGCATACATCTCACCTAAATGTTGAACAAAGACAGTTGCGTTACCAGGTCCTCGTAGAATGCAAGCCGTGTTAGTAGTCAAAGAGTAATGCTGCCTGGACTATGATCAGATCAGATAGAACAGTGGTGGTGAACCTATGGCACGGGTGCCAGAGGTGGGACTCAGAGCCCTCTCTGTGGGCACGCACAGAGTCCCCCCCCACCCACATCTAGCCTGGCCTGGGCCGCTGGACTCGATTATTAGCATTAAACCTAAGATCTAGTTTTGGGGAAGCAGTGTAGGTAACCCTGTTAAGCACTGTTAAACCCCACTGATTTTCATACGAAGAACAAAAGTGCGATCCTTTACCTGGGAGTAAGCTCGGTTGCTGGCAATGGGGCTTGCTTCTGAGCAAACCCTCCTAGGGTCGTGATTCACCCATTGGAAGAGTTGCACAGTTGCTTCAAAGCAAAGCCACCGACTATCACCAAGCTTACTCCCGAGTAATGCACACCTCAGAGCCAACTGTTTTTTCTAAACTAAAATCTCAGTAGTCAGGTTAAATGACCGTGTTGGCACTTTGCGATAAATAAGTGGGTTTTGGGTTGCAATTTGGGCACTCAGTTTCGAAAAGGTTCGCCATCACTGAGATAGAAATTATTACATGGTCAATAGGCCATAGCACTATAAAATAATAGAGAGTGTAACAGCGCGGCCTGAGATCTAAAAATAACAGTAGGGTAGAAGGAGTTAAAACGACATCTCCAGAACAGAAAGTTTAGAAAGATTCATTTTGAAAATGGACTAAAAACGAGATCTAATGTTCAAGCATGAAACTATCTGGTCCTATCCTGAACCACCCCGTGCATATGCATCATGAAGCGTGAAAAGCTGATCTTCTAATCATGTTGCGATCACCGCAGGAAGCAATGGCATATTTTCCCCTCCCTAAAAATTTGCACTGCGCACAGTTTTTAAATGAACTGAATTTTAAGGATGTTACCAGATGTGTGCTGCTTACCAGGACACCTTTTACCCAGCCAAATTTCACAAAGCCTCCTTTGGTTTCTTCTTCATTCTCAGGTTCTGCTTCTCCTCCCATGGGGCCATCTGCCTTGGTGAATTTGTCCACGGTAGTAACTGCTATGTTCTAAACAATGAATATTTAGATAGCACCGTAATACATCCTGCGTTGTTGACTTTAAAGGGGAAGGCCTGCATATCTGCTGGGAGTGCAGAAAAGTTGTAGAATATGGCACTGGACACAGATCTAAGGATCCAACCTATGGTCCTCCAGATGTTCATGGACTACAATTCCCATCTTCTCCTGCCAGCATGACCAATTGGCAGAGCCGATGGGAATTGTAGCCCATAAACATCTGGAGGGCCATAAGTTGGAGACCCCTGATCTAGGACTTCTTTTCTTTTTAACGACAGATTTCTAGTGCCTACAGTGTGAAGATATGTTTGCCAGTGTGTGGGCCATGCTGACTGATCTCTCAGCTACCAAAGGATGAGCTGAACAAGGTTTTGAGTGTTTGGCAATCGGTTTCAGTGCCCTGCATAGTTCCTTCCTGTTTCTCCACAGCCGGTGAAACCGGAGTAGATTCTGCAAGATCATACAGATGGCAGAATCAATTACACGAAAATGGGTTAAACTATGAAAAAGTCCCGAATTTGCCCAACATGATTTGCTGAATTTAGCTTTTTTTTTCTTCTGGGGCCACAATTTGGATTGTACAAACTTGCATTATTTACACACAGCCAGTTTTAACATAGTCGGATCTAGTTCTGAGTGAGTCTGCATTACATTTGGCTGCATGTCTGGAGTATACTTTGAACTGAGGGGATTAAGTTGCAAATAAATAGCCAGCAAACAGCCAATAGCATATTGGTCTTCCTTTCCTCCAACGTACCTTTGCTAATTGTTCATGAATATCCATCAGGCTTGGCCTAACCATTTTGGCCCCGCTGACGCTCCCTGTGTTTCGGTAATAATCAATTTTAGGTATGGCATCCACGGTATTGTGACCAAACGTTTTTAGATAATACGTGTTACTGTGCGTTTCATAAGGATGAAAGCTTCCGTCAGTTTTGGCCGCGTCCCCATTTGGAAAGAAACTGTCATACAGTTCTCGGTTTCCGGGTCTGTAGCTTACTCGTAACCTGTTATTGGCCCCATCAGCAAAAGATGTTTCTTCGTAACACTGAGGGTTGAGATCTCCTCCAGATGGACCTGTACTGTCATGGTTTTCATTAATGACTTTGACCTGAAACCTATTTGGACTTGGATCCGAAAAGACGTTTGGAGAATTATTCATGTTGGTGGATGTTAGGTATTATTTTCGAAAATATTTGCTGTCCAATCTCCAACGTATGACTGTTGCGATGTTCAAATTATTGGGGTGTCTCATTCACTGGAGGCTTCTGTGAACTTTTTCATGTAGTCATCCCAAAGAGCAACCCTGTCTCAGACACCTGTCTCAGACACAGGAAGAGAATATGCTATATTTTTAATGAGTACATTTTCTTGTGAGAAAACAGACTTTAGTTTCTCTGCAATTTTGGTTTATTTTCTAGCTATTTTCCCTTTGATTGAACTCACGATGGTGAATATATCTTCTCTGGTTCATTCATATTTCATAGAATCATAGAGTTGGAAGAGACCCCAAGGGCCGTCAAGTCCAACCCCCTGCAATGCAGGAACACACAATCAAAGCACTCCTGACAGATGGCCATCCAAGCCTCCGTTTAAAAACCTCCAAAGAAGGAGACTCCACCATACTCTGAGGTAGTGCATTCCACTGTCAAACAGCCCTTACTGTCAGAAAGTTCTTCCTGATGTTTAGGTGGAATCTCTTCTCCTTCATCTTGAACCCATGACTCCTGGTCCTAGTCTCTGGAGCCGCAGAAAACAAGCTTGCTCCCTCACCAACATGACATCCCTTCAGATATCTAAACATGGCTATCATGTCACCTCTCGACCTTCTCTTCACCAAACTATAAACATACCCAGCTCCTTAAGTCTCTCTCTCCCTAAGTCTCTCCTCCTTCAGTTAGTGCTGAATTTTTGGCTTTTGGGGCAAACTATCCATATACCATTTTCTGCTTATCCCAAAACGTTCTGTAGAGACAGTTAACGGACTGCCACTCTAGCCTGGGAAGAAATTTAAAACAAAGGCTCACCTTTCACAAACGATCTCCGTGATGCGCCGAAGTATAAATTTACAGGGAACCTGTCAGCTTTGGTTGGTTGTCCTTAAGAATATTATAACTGTATTTAAAAATAAATAAATGCCATCCAGGGGGTTTAACCTGCTGCTTCCCCCTTGTTTTGTGGAAACGTCCATTTACTTCATATTCCCTGATGTGCAGAGTTGACGTTTTCCGCCCCGTCACTACAAAACTCAGTGGCCGGAGTTTTTTGCTCTACATCAGGCACCTTCTGAATCAGCCAGTCCCACAGTTGGAAGTGGAACCTCTGCCCCTTGGCCATATGTTCAGAGGAATATTTTAGTCTGTTAAATATTAGCTAGTAATGAGCCTATTAATTCTTGGACAGAAGGAGATAGAGTTGGCACCTACCTCTTGCTGAATGGCAGCGGATCCAGGAAAAGCGAACGAGGTTCTCTACAAGATCTTGACCTCTGCTCCGTTGAGTTTCCAAATATGGCTGTAATTGCAAATGCCCTCCTACAGACATACACAGGGCTGTCATGGACTATATTCCAGAAAGTCATGTGCTACTGAAATAAGTGTGCGCCATTTAAGAAGTTCTTACATATGCATGGCGAGGTGTGGGATTGTTTTATTGCCTGAAGCTTTACCAGGTCATTCTTTTATGTGCTGTCAAAGACTTTCACGGCTGGAATCAACTGGGTATTGTGGGTTTTCCGGGTGCATGGCCGTGCTCTGGTAGTTCTTGTTCTTAACATTTTGTCCGTATCTATGGCATCAGAGGTGGAAAACCCCAAACACCCAGTCATTCTTATACTTTATACACTGGTCTAATCCAGCCAAAATTAGTAATTAAGACAACACATCTTTCAGATGCTTCTCCATACACAGGTGTCAAACTCGCGGCCCTACAGATGTTCATGAACTACAATTCCCATCAGCCCTTGCCAGTATAGCCAATGCTTGTGTCGGGAGGGACTGATGGGAATTGTAGTCAATCCAGTTGAAAAGGTTAATTGAAGGTAGGTAGCAGCAACAGAATCAATTCTGCCATTTTTTTCTTTCTCCCCAGAGGAAAACATGGCAAAATGACGATCGCTTCTGAAATACTCTTGCCCTGAAATATTTGCATTCTTAATTTGACCCGTCTTGAATATAAATTTTGCTTTTTTGCTAGATAAACCTATATGGAGTAGAGACAGATATTGGGAAATATCTGGCATCTTGTGTATCCAATTGTGTAAGGAGTTGCCATGCTCCCCCCGGCCCACTGGCTCCAACAGAGAAACAACACTTGGAGGACTACAACAGGAAATAACAGCCAGATCAAGACAGAGTATGTGGTGACGTGTTTCTACGCTCTACTTCAGCTTAGTGTAAAGGAGAGAAGGCAGTCAAAAGTGCTCCTAAGTGAGAGGAGAGCCAGCATGGTATAGTGCAGGGGTAGGGAACCTGCGGCTCTCCAGATGTTCAGGAACTGCAATTCCCATCAGCCTCTGTCAGCATGGCCAATTGGCCATGCTGGTAGGGGCTGATGGGAATTGTAGTTCCTTAACATTTGGAGAGCCGCAGGTTCCCTACCCCTGGTATAGTGGTTAAGAGCAGATGCACTCGAAATCTGGAGAACCGGGTTTGATTCCCCACTCTGCCATTGAGCTGTAGAGGCTTATCTGGGGAACCAGATTAGCTTGTGCACTCCAACACATGCCAGCTGGGTGATCTTGGGCTAGTCACAGTTCTTCGGCGCTCTCTCAGCCTCACCCACCTCACAGGGTGTTTGTTGTGGGGGTGGGTGAAGGGCAAGGAGATTGAGGAATTCAGATTAGCCTATGCACTCCAACCCCTGCCAGCTGGGTGACCTTGAGCTAGTCACAGTTCTTTGGAGCACTCTCAGCCCCACCCACCTCACAAGATGTTTGTTGTGAGGGGGGAAGGGCAAGGAGTTTGTAAGCCCCTTTGATGGGGGGTGGGGGGGGGGGGGGGTGGGGGGGGGGGGGGGTGGGGGGGGGGGGGGGTGGGGGGGGGGGGGGGTGGGGGGGGGGGGGGGTGGGGGGGGGGGGGGGTGGGGGGGGGGGGGGGTGGGGGGGGGGGGGGGTGGGGGGGGGGGGGGGTGGGGGGGGGGGGGGGTGGGGGGGGGGGGGGGTGGGGGGGGGGGGGGGTGGGGGGGGGGGGGGGTGGGGGGGGGGGGGGGTGGGGGGGGGGGGGGGTGGGGGGGGGGGGGGGTGGGGGGGGGGGGGGGTGGGGGGGGGGGGGGGTGGGGGGGGGGGGGGGTGGGGGGGGGGGGGGGTGGGGGGGGGGGGGGGTGGGGGGGGGGGGGGGTGGGGGGGGGGGGGGGTGGGGGGGGGGGGGGGTGGGGGGGGGGGGGGGTGGGGGGGGGGGGGGGTGGGGGGGGGGGGGGGTGGGGGGGGGGGGGGGTGGGGGGGGGGGGGGGTGGGGGGGGGGGGGGGTGGGGGGGGGGGGGGGTGGGGGGGGGGGGGGGTGGGGGGGGGGGGGGGTGGGGGGGGGGGGGGGTGGGGGGGGGGGGGGGTGGGGGGGGGGGGGGGTGGGGGGGGGGGGGGGTGGGGGGGGGGGGGGGTGGGGGGGGGGGGGGGTGGGGGGGGGGGGGGGTGGGGGGGGGGGGGGGTGGGGGGGGGGGGGGGTGGGGGGGGGGGGGGGTGGGGGGGGGGGGGGGTGGGGGGGGGGGGGGGTGGGGGGGGGGGGGGGTGGGGGGGGGGGGGGGTGGGGGGGGGGGGGGGTGGGGGGGGGGGGGGGTGGGGGGGGGGGGGGGTGGGGGGGGGGGGGGGTGGGGGGGGGGGGGGGTGGGGGGGGGGGGGGGTGGGGGGGGGGGGGGGTGGGGGGGGGGGGGGGTGGGGGGGGGGGGGGGTGGGGGGGGGGGGGGGTGGGGGGGGGGGGGGGTGGGGGGGGGGGGGGGTGGGGGGGGGGGGGGGTGGGGGGGGGGGGGGGTGGGGGGGGGGGGGGGTGGGGGGGGGGGGGGGTGGGGGGGGGGGGGGGTGGGGGGGGGGGGGGGTGGGGGGGGGGGGGGGTGGGGGGGGGGGGGGGTGGGGGGGGGGGGGGGTGGGGGGGGGGGGGGGTGGGGGGGGGGGGGGGTGGGGGGGGGGGGGGGTGGGGGGGGGGGGGGGTGGGGGGGGGGGGGGGTGGGGGGGGGGGGGGGTGGGGGGGGGGGGGGGTGGGGGGGGGGGGGGGTGGGGGGGGGGGGGGGTGGGGGGGGGGGGGGGTGGGGGGGGGGGGGGGTGGGGGGGGGGGGGGGTGGGGGGGGGGGGGGGTGGGGGGGGGGGGGGGTGGGGGGGGGGGGGGGTGGGGGGGGGGGGGGGTGGGGGGGGGGGGGGGTGGGGGGGGGGGGGGGTGGGGGGGGGGGGGGGTGGGGGGGGGGGGGGGTGGGGGGGGGGGGGGGTGGGGGGGGGGGGGGGTGGGGGGGGGGGGGGGTGGGGGGGGGGGGGGGTGGGGGGGGGGGGGGGTGGGGGGGGGGGGGGGTGGGGGGGGGGGGGGGTGGGGGGGGGGGGGGGTGGGGGGGGGGGGGGGTGGGGGGGGGGGGGGGTGGGGGGGGGGGGGGGTGGGGGGGGGGGGGGGTGGGGGGGGGGGGGGGTGGGGGGGGGGGGGGGTGGGGGGGGGGGGGGGTGGGGGGGGGGGGGGGTGGGGGGGGGGGGGGGTGGGGGGGGGGGGGGGTGGGGGGGGGGGGGGGTGGGGGGGGGGGGGGGTGGGGGGGGGGGGGGGTGGGGGGGGGGGGGGGTGGGGGGGGGGGGGGGTGGGGGGGGGGGGGGGTGGGGGGGGGGGGGGGTGGGGGGGGGGGGGGGTGGGGGGGGGGGGGGGTGGGGGGGGGGGGGGGTGGGGGGGGGGGGGGGTGGGGGGGGGGGGGGGTGGGGGGGGGGGGGGGTGGGGGGGGGGGGGGGTGGGGGGGGGGGGGGGTGGGGGGGGGGGGGGGTGGGGGGGGGGGGGGGTGGGGGGGGGGGGGGGTGGGGGGGGGGGGGGGTGGGGGGGGGGGGGGGTGGGGGGGGGGGGGGGTGGGGGGGGGGGGGGGTGGGGGGGGGGGGGGGTGGGGGGGGGGGGGGGTGGGGGGGGGGGGGGGTGGGGGGGGGGGGGGGTGGGGGGGGGGGGGGGTGGGGGGGGGGGGGGGTGGGGGGGGGGGGGGGTGGGGGGGGGGGGGGGTGGGGGGGGGGGGGGGTGGGGGGGGGGGGGGGTGGGGGGGGGGGGGGGTGGGGGGGGGGGGGGGTGGGGGGGGGGGGGGGTGGGGGGGGGGGGGGGTGGGGGGGGGGGGGGGTGGGGGGGGGGGGGGGTGGGGGGGGGGGGGGGTGGGGGGGGGGGGGGGTGGGGGGGGGGGGGGGTGGGGGGGGGGGGGGGTGGGGGGGGGGGGGGGTGGGGGGGGGGGGGGGTGGGGGGGGGGGGGGGTGGGGGGGGGGGGGGGTGGGGGGGGGGGGGGGTGGGGGGGGGGGGGGGTGGGGGGGGGGGGGGGTGGGGGGGGGGGGGGGTGGGGGGGGGGGGGGGTGGGGGGGGGGGGGGGTGGGGGGGGGGGGGGGTGGGGGGGGGGGGGGGTGGGGGGGGGGGGGGGTGGGGGGGGGGGGGGGTGGGGGGGGGGGGGGGTGGGGGGGGGGGGGGGTGGGGGGGGGGGGGGGTGGGGGGGGGGGGGGGTGGGGGGGGGGGGGGGTGGGGGGGGGGGGGGGTGGGGGGGGGGGGGGGTGGGGGGGGGGGGGGGTGGGGGGGGGGGGGGGTGGGGGGGGGGGGGGGTGGGGGGGGGGGGGGGTGGGGGGGGGGGGGGGTGGGGGGGGGGGGGGGTGGGGGGGGGGGGGGGTGGGGGGGGGGGGGGGTGGGGGGGGGGGGGGGTGGGGGGGGGGGGGGGTGGGGGGGGGGGGGGGTGGGGGGGGGGGGGGGTGGGGGGGGGGGGGGGTGGGGGGGGGGGGGGGTGGGGGGGGGGGGGGGTGGGGGGGGGGGGGGGTGGGGGGGGGGGGGGGTGGGGGGGGGGGGGGGTGGGGGGGGGGGGGGGTGGGGGGGGGGGGGGGTGGGGGGGGGGGGGGGTGGGGGGGGGGGGGGGTGGGGGGGGGGGGGGGTGGGGGGGGGGGGGGGTGGGGGGGGGGGGGGGTGGGGGGGGGGGGGGGTGGGGGGGGGGGGGGGTGGGGGGGGGGGGGGGTGGGGGGGGGGGGGGGTGGGGGGGGGGGGGGGTGGGGGGGGGGGGGGGTGGGGGGGGGGGGGGGTGGGGGGGGGGGGGGGTGGGGGGGGGGGGGGGTGGGGGGGGGGGGGGGTGGGGGGGGGGGGGGGTGGGGGGGGGGGGGGGTGGGGGGGGGGGGGGGTGGGGGGGGGGGGGGGTGGGGGGGGGGGGGGGTGGGGGGGGGGGGGGGTGGGGGGGGGGGGGGGTGGGGGGGGGGGGGGGTGGGGGGGGGGGGGGGTGGGGGGGGGGGGGGGTGGGGGGGGGGGGGGGTGGGGGGGGGGGGGGGTGGGGGGGGGGGGGGGTGGGGGGGGGGGGGGGTGGGGGGGGGGGGGGGTGGGGGGGGGGGGGGGTGGGGGGGGGGGGGGGTGGGGGGGGGGGGGGGTGGGGGGGGGGGGGGGTGGGGGGGGGGGGGGGTGGGGGGGGGGGGGGGTGGGGGGGGGGGGGGGTGGGGGGGGGGGGGGGTGGGGGGGGGGGGGGGTGGGGGGGGGGGGGGGTGGGGGGGGGGGGGGGTGGGGGGGGGGGGGGGTGGGGGGGGGGGGGGGTGGGGGGGGGGGGGGGTGGGGGGGGGGGGGGGTGGGGGGGGGGGGGGGTGGGGGGGGGGGGGGGTGGGGGGGGGGGGGGGTGGGGGGGGGGGGGGGTGGGGGGGGGGGGGGGTGGGGGGGGGGGGGGGTGGGGGGGGGGGGGGGTGGGGGGGGGGGGGGGTGGGGGGGGGGGGGGGTGGGGGGGGGGGGGGGTGGGGGGGGGGGGGGGTGGGGGGGGGGGGGGGTGGGGGGGGGGGGGGGTGGGGGGGGGGGGGGGTGGGGGGGGGGGGGGGTGGGGGGGGGGGGGGGTGGGGGGGGGGGGGGGTGGGGGGGGGGGGGGGTGGGGGGGGGGGGGGGTGGGGGGGGGGGGGGGTGGGGGGGGGGGGGGGTGGGGGGGGGGGGGGGTGGGGGGGGGGGGGGGTGGGGGGGGGGGGGGGTGGGGGGGGGGGGGGGTGGGGGGGGGGGGGGGTGGGGGGGGGGGGGGGTGGGGGGGGGGGGGGGTGGGGGGGGGGGGGGGTGGGGGGGGGGGGGGGTGGGGGGGGGGGGGGGTGGGGGGGGGGGGGGGTGGGGGGGGGGGGGGGTGGGGGGGGGGGGGGGTGGGGGGGGGGGGGGGTGGGGGGGGGGGGGGGTGGGGGGGGGGGGGGGTGGGGGGGGGGGGGGGTGGGGGGGGGGGGGGGTGGGGGGGGGGGGGGGTGGGGGGGGGGGGGGGTGGGGGGGGGGGGGGGTGGGGGGGGGGGGGGGTGGGGGGGGGGGGGGGTGGGGGGGGGGGGGGGTGGGGGGGGGGGGGGGTGGGGGGGGGGGGGGGTGGGGGGGGGGGGGGGTGGGGGGGGGGGGGGGTGGGGGGGGGGGGGGGTGGGGGGGGGGGGGGGTGGGGGGGGGGGGGGGTGGGGGGGGGGGGGGGTGGGGGGGGGGGGGGGTGGGGGGGGGGGGGGGTGGGGGGGGGGGGGGGTGGGGGGGGGGGGGGGTGGGGGGGGGGGGGGGTGGGGGGGGGGGGGGGTGGGGGGGGGGGGGGGTGGGGGGGGGGGGGGGTGGGGGGGGGGGGGGGTGGGGGGGGGGGGGGGTGGGGGGGGGGGGGGGTGGGGGGGGGGGGGGGTGGGGGGGGGGGGGGGTGGGGGGGGGGGGGGGTGGGGGGGGGGGGGGGTGGGGGGGGGGGGGGGTGGGGGGGGGGGGGGGTGGGGGGGGGGGGGGGTGGGGGGGGGGGGGGGTGGGGGGGGGGGGGGGTGGGGGGGGGGGGGGGTGGGGGGGGGGGGGGGTGGGGGGGGGGGGGGGTGGGGGGGGGGGGGGGTGGGGGGGGGGGGGGGTGGGGGGGGGGGGGGGTGGGGGGGGGGGGGGGTGGGGGGGGGGGGGGGTGGGGGGGGGGGGGGGTGGGGGGGGGGGGGGGTGGGGGGGGGGGGGGGTGGGGGGGGGGGGGGGTGGGGGGGGGGGGGGGTGGGGGGGGGGGGGGGTGGGGGGGGGGGGGGGTGGGGGGGGGGGGGGGTGGGGGGGGGGGGGGGTGGGGGGGGGGGGGGGTGGGGGGGGGGGGGGGTGGGGGGGGGGGGGGGTGGGGGGGGGGGGGGGTGGGGGGGGGGGGGGGTGGGGGGGGGGGGGGGTGGGGGGGGGGGGGGGTGGGGGGGGGGGGGGGTGGGGGGGGGGGGGGGTGGGGGGGGGGGGGGGTGGGGGGGGGGGGGGGTGGGGGGGGGGGGGGGTGGGGGGGGGGGGGGGTGGGGGGGGGGGGGGGTGGGGGGGGGGGGGGGTGGGGGGGGGGGGGGGTGGGGGGGGGGGGGGGTGGGGGGGGGGGGGGGTGGGGGGGGGGGGGGGTGGGGGGGGGGGGGGGTGGGGGGGGGGGGGGGTGGGGGGGGGGGGGGGTGGGGGGGGGGGGGGGTGGGGGGGGGGGGGGGTGGGGGGGGGGGGGGGTGGGGGGGGGGGGGGGTGGGGGGGGGGGGGGGTGGGGGGGGGGGGGGGTGGGGGGGGGGGGGGGTGGGGGGGGGGGGGGGTGGGGGGGGGGGGGGGTGGGGGGGGGGGGGGGTGGGGGGGGGGGGGGGTGGGGGGGGGGGGGGGTGGGGGGGGGGGGGGGTGGGGGGGGGGGGGGGTGGGGGGGGGGGGGGGTGGGGGGGGGGGGGGGTGGGGGGGGGGGGGGGTGGGGGGGGGGGGGGGTGGGGGGGGGGGGGGGTGGGGGGGGGGGGGGGTGGGGGGGGGGGGGGGTGGGGGGGGGGGGGGGTGGGGGGGGGGGGGGGTGGGGGGGGGGGGGGGTGGGGGGGGGGGGGGGTGGGGGGGGGGGGGGGTGGGGGGGGGGGGGGGTGGGGGGGGGGGGGGGTGGGGGGGGGGGGGGGTGGGGGGGGGGGGGGGTGGGGGGGGGGGGGGGTGGGGGGGGGGGGGGGTGGGGGGGGGGGGGGGTGGGGGGGGGGGGGGGTGGGGGGGGGGGGGGGTGGGGGGGGGGGGGGGTGGGGGGGGGGGGGGGTGGGGGGGGGGGGGGGTGGGGGGGGGGGGGGGTGGGGGGGGGGGGGGGTGGGGGGGGGGGGGGGTGGGGGGGGGGGGGGGTGGGGGGGGGGGGGGGT
Organism: Sphaerodactylus townsendi; assembly: GCF_021028975.2. Lineage (NCBI taxonomy): Eukaryota > Metazoa > Chordata > Lepidosauria > Squamata > Sphaerodactylidae > Sphaerodactylus > Sphaerodactylus townsendi. The sequence continues at coordinate 16,797,103 of NC_059441.1, read as the reverse complement.
GGGGGGGGGGGGGGGTGGGGGGGGGGGGGGGTGGGGGGGGGGGGGGGTGGGGGGGGGGGGGGGTGGGGGGGGGGGGGGGTGGGGGGGGGGGGGGGTGGGGGGGGGGGGGGGTGGGGGGGGGGGGGGGTGGGGGGGGGGGGGGGTGGGGGGGGGGGGGGGTGGGGGGGGGGGGGGGTGGGGGGGGGGGGGGGTGGGGGGGGGGGGGGGTGGGGGGGGGGGGGGGTGGGGGGGGGGGGGGGTGGGGGGGGGGGGGGGTGGGGGGGGGGGGGGGTGGGGGGGGGGGGGGGTGGGGGGGGGGGGGGGTGGGGGGGGGGGGGGGTGGGGGGGGGGGGGGGTGGGGGGGGGGGGGGGTGGGGGGGGGGGGGGGTGGGGGGGGGGGGGGGTGGGGGGGGGGGGGGGTGGGGGGGGGGGGGGGTGGGGGGGGGGGGGGGTGGGGGGGGGGGGGGGTGGGGGGGGGGGGGGGTGGGGGGGGGGGGGGGTGGGGGGGGGGGGGGGTGGGGGGGGGGGGGGGTGGGGGGGGGGGGGGGTGGGGGGGGGGGGGGGTGGGGGGGGGGGGGGGTGGGGGGGGGGGGGGGTGGGGGGGGGGGGGGGTGGGGGGGGGGGGGGGTGGGGGGGGGGGGGGGTGGGGGGGGGGGGGGGTGGGGGGGGGGGGGGGTGGGGGGGGGGGGGGGTGGGGGGGGGGGGGGGTGGGGGGGGGGGGGGGTGGGGGGGGGGGGGGGTGGGGGGGGGGGGGGGTGGGGGGGGGGGGGGGTGGGGGGGGGGGGGGGTGGGGGGGGGGGGGGGTGGGGGGGGGGGGGGGTGGGGGGGGGGGGGGGTGGGGGGGGGGGGGGGTGGGGGGGGGGGGGGGTGGGGGGGGGGGGGGGTGGGGGGGGGGGGGGGTGGGGGGGGGGGGGGGTGGGGGGGGGGGGGGGTGGGGGGGGGGGGGGGTGGGGGGGGGGGGGGGTGGGGGGGGGGGGGGGTGGGGGGGGGGGGGGGTGGGGGGGGGGGGGGGTGGGGGGGGGGGGGGGTGGGGGGGGGGGGGGGTGGGGGGGGGGGGGGGTGGGGGGGGGGGGGGGTGGGGGGGGGGGGGGGTGGGGGGGGGGGGGGGTGGGGGGGGGGGGGGGTGGGGGGGGGGGGGGGTGGGGGGGGGGGGGGGTGGGGGGGGGGGGGGGTGGGGGGGGGGGGGGGTGGGGGGGGGGGGGGGTGGGGGGGGGGGGGGGTGGGGGGGGGGGGGGGTGGGGGGGGGGGGGGGTGGGGGGGGGGGGGGGTGGGGGGGGGGGGGGGTGGGGGGGGGGGGGGGTGGGGGGGGGGGGGGGTGGGGGGGGGGGGGGGTGGGGGGGGGGGGGGGTGGGGGGGGGGGGGGGTGGGGGGGGGGGGGGGTGGGGGGGGGGGGGGGTGGGGGGGGGGGGGGGTGGGGGGGGGGGGGGGTGGGGGGGGGGGGGGGTGGGGGGGGGGGGGGGTGGGGGGGGGGGGGGGTGGGGGGGGGGGGGGGTGGGGGGGGGGGGGGGTGGGGGGGGGGGGGGGTGGGGGGGGGGGGGGGTGGGGGGGGGGGGGGGTGGGGGGGGGGGGGGGTGGGGGGGGGGGGGGGTGGGGGGGGGGGGGGGTGGGGGGGGGGGGGGGTGGGGGGGGGGGGGGGTGGGGGGGGGGGGGGGTGGGGGGGGGGGGGGGTGGGGGGGGGGGGGGGTGGGGGGGGGGGGGGGTGGGGGGGGGGGGGGGTGGGGGGGGGGGGGGGTGGGGGGGGGGGGGGGTGGGGGGGGGGGGGGGTGGGGGGGGGGGGGGGTGGGGGGGGGGGGGGGTGGGGGGGGGGGGGGGTGGGGGGGGGGGGGGGTGGGGGGGGGGGGGGGTGGGGGGGGGGGGGGGTGGGGGGGGGGGGGGGTGGGGGGGGGGGGGGGTGGGGGGGGGGGGGGGTGGGGGGGGGGGGGGGTGGGGGGGGGGGGGGGTGGGGGGGGGGGGGGGTGGGGGGGGGGGGGGGTGGGGGGGGGGGGGGGTGGGGGGGGGGGGGGGTGGGGGGGGGGGGGGGTGGGGGGGGGGGGGGGTGGGGGGGGGGGGGGGTGGGGGGGGGGGGGGGTGGGGGGGGGGGGGGGTGGGGGGGGGGGGGGGTGGGGGGGGGGGGGGGTGGGGGGGGGGGGGGGTGGGGGGGGGGGGGGGTGGGGGGGGGGGGGGGTGGGGGGGGGGGGGGGTGGGGGGGGGGGGGGGTGGGGGGGGGGGGGGGTGGGGGGGGGGGGGGGTGGGGGGGGGGGGGGGTGGGGGGGGGGGGGGGTGGGGGGGGGGGGGGGTGGGGGGGGGGGGGGGTGGGGGGGGGGGGGGGTGGGGGGGGGGGGGGGTGGGGGGGGGGGGGGGTGGGGGGGGGGGGGGGTGGGGGGGGGGGGGGGTGGGGGGGGGGGGGGGTGGGGGGGGGGGGGGGTGGGGGGGGGGGGGGGTGGGGGGGGGGGGGGGTGGGGGGGGGGGGGGGTGGGGGGGGGGGGGGGTGGGGGGGGGGGGGGGTGGGGGGGGGGGGGGGTGGGGGGGGGGGGGGGTGGGGGGGGGGGGGGGTGGGGGGGGGGGGGGGTGGGGGGGGGGGGGGGTGGGGGGGGGGGGGGGTGGGGGGGGGGGGGGGTGGGGGGGGGGGGGGGTGGGGGGGGGGGGGGGTGGGGGGGGGGGGGGGTGGGGGGGGGGGGGGGTGGGGGGGGGGGGGGGTGGGGGGGGGGGGGGGTGGGGGGGGGGGGGGGTGGGGGGGGGGGGGGGTGGGGGGGGGGGGGGGTGGGGGGGGGGGGGGGTGGGGGGGGGGGGGGGTGGGGGGGGGGGGGGGTGGGGGGGGGGGGGGGTGGGGGGGGGGGGGGGTGGGGGGGGGGGGGGGTGGGGGGGGGGGGGGGTGGGGGGGGGGGGGGGTGGGGGGGGGGGGGGGTGGGGGGGGGGGGGGGTGGGGGGGGGGGGGGGTGGGGGGGGGGGGGGGTGGGGGGGGGGGGGGGTGGGGGGGGGGGGGGGTGGGGGGGGGGGGGGGTGGGGGGGGGGGGGGGTGGGGGGGGGGGGGGGTGGGGGGGGGGGGGGGTGGGGGGGGGGGGGGGTGGGGGGGGGGGGGGGTGGGGGGGGGGGGGGGTGGGGGGGGGGGGGGGTGGGGGGGGGGGGGGGTGGGGGGGGGGGGGGGTGGGGGGGGGGGGGGGTGGGGGGGGGGGGGGGTGGGGGGGGGGGGGGGTGGGGGGGGGGGGGGGTGGGGGGGGGGGGGGGTGGGGGGGGGGGGGGGTGGGGGGGGGGGGGGGTGGGGGGGGGGGGGGGTGGGGGGGGGGGGGGGTGGGGGGGGGGGGGGGTGGGGGGGGGGGGGGGTGGGGGGGGGGGGGGGTGGGGGGGGGGGGGGGTGGGGGGGGGGGGGGGTGGGGGGGGGGGGGGGTGGGGGGGGGGGGGGGTGGGGGGGGGGGGGGGTGGGGGGGGGGGGGGGTGGGGGGGGGGGGGGGTGGGGGGGGGGGGGGGTGGGGGGGGGGGGGGGTGGGGGGGGGGGGGGGTGGGGGGGGGGGGGGGTGGGGGGGGGGGGGGGTGGGGGGGGGGGGGGGTGGGGGGGGGGGGGGGTGGGGGGGGGGGGGGGTGGGGGGGGGGGGGGGTGGGGGGGGGGGGGGGTGGGGGGGGGGGGGGGTGGGGGGGGGGGGGGGTGGGGGGGGGGGGGGGTGGGGGGGGGGGGGGGTGGGGGGGGGGGGGGGTGGGGGGGGGGGGGGGTGGGGGGGGGGGGGGGTGGGGGGGGGGGGGGGTGGGGGGGGGGGGGGGTGGGGGGGGGGGGGGGTGGGGGGGGGGGGGGGTGGGGGGGGGGGGGGGTGGGGGGGGGGGGGGGTGGGGGGGGGGGGGGGTGGGGGGGGGGGGGGGTGGGGGGGGGGGGGGGTGGGGGGGGGGGGGGGTGGGGGGGGGGGGGGGTGGGGGGGGGGGGGGGTGGGGGGGGGGGGGGGTGGGGGGGGGGGGGGGTGGGGGGGGGGGGGGGTGGGGGGGGGGGGGGGTGGGGGGGGGGGGGGGTGGGGGGGGGGGGGGGTGGGGGGGGGGGGGGGTGGGGGGGGGGGGGGGTGGGGGGGGGGGGGGGTGGGGGGGGGGGGGGGTGGGGGGGGGGGGGGGTGGGGGGGGGGGGGGGTGGGGGGGGGGGGGGGTGGGGGGGGGGGGGGGTGGGGGGGGGGGGGGGTGGGGGGGGGGGGGGGTGGGGGGGGGGGGGGGTGGGGGGGGGGGGGGGTGGGGGGGGGGGGGGGTGGGGGGGGGGGGGGGTGGGGGGGGGGGGGGGTGGGGGGGGGGGGGGGTGGGGGGGGGGGGGGGTGGGGGGGGGGGGGGGTGGGGGGGGGGGGGGGTGGGGGGGGGGGGGGGTGGGGGGGGGGGGGGGTGGGGGGGGGGGGGGGTGGGGGGGGGGGGGGGTGGGGGGGGGGGGGGGTGGGGGGGGGGGGGGGTGGGGGGGGGGGGGGGTGGGGGGGGGGGGGGGTGGGGGGGGGGGGGGGTGGGGGGGGGGGGGGGTGGGGGGGGGGGGGGGTGGGGGGGGGGGGGGGTGGGGGGGGGGGGGGGTGGGGGGGGGGGGGGGTGGGGGGGGGGGGGGGTGGGGGGGGGGGGGGGTGGGGGGGGGGGGGGGTGGGGGGGGGGGGGGGTGGGGGGGGGGGGGGGTGGGGGGGGGGGGGGGTGGGGGGGGGGGGGGGTGGGGGGGGGGGGGGGTGGGGGGGGGGGGGGGTGGGGGGGGGGGGGGGTGGGGGGGGGGGGGGGTGGGGGGGGGGGGGGGTGGGGGGGGGGGGGGGTGGGGGGGGGGGGGGGTGGGGGGGGGGGGGGGTGGGGGGGGGGGGGGGTGGGGGGGGGGGGGGGTGGGGGGGGGGGGGGGTGGGGGGGGGGGGGGGTGGGGGGGGGGGGGGGTGGGGGGGGGGGGGGGTGGGGGGGGGGGGGGGTGGGGGGGGGGGGGGGTGGGGGGGGGGGGGGGTGGGGGGGGGGGGGGGTGGGGGGGGGGGGGGGTGGGGGGGGGGGGGGGTGGGGGGGGGGGGGGGTGGGGGGGGGGGGGGGTGGGGGGGGGGGGGGGTGGGGGGGGGGGGGGGTGGGGGGGGGGGGGGGTGGGGGGGGGGGGGGGTGGGGGGGGGGGGGGGTGGGGGGGGGGGGGGGTGGGGGGGGGGGGGGGTGGGGGGGGGGGGGGGTGGGGGGGGGGGGGGGTGGGGGGGGGGGGGGGTGGGGGGGGGGGGGGGTGGGGGGGGGGGGGGGTGGGGGGGGGGGGGGGTGGGGGGGGGGGGGGGTGGGGGGGGGGGGGGGTGGGGGGGGGGGGGGGTGGGGGGGGGGGGGGGTGGGGGGGGGGGGGGGTGGGGGGGGGGGGGGGTGGGGGGGGGGGGGGGTGGGGGGGGGGGGGGGTGGGGGGGGGGGGGGGTGGGGGGGGGGGGGGGTGGGGGGGGGGGGGGGTGGGGGGGGGGGGGGGTGGGGGGGGGGGGGGGTGGGGGGGGGGGGGGGTGGGGGGGGGGGGGGGTGGGGGGGGGGGGGGGTGGGGGGGGGGGGGGGTGGGGGGGGGGGGGGGTGGGGGGGGGGGGGGGTGGGGGGGGGGGGGGGTGGGGGGGGGGGGGGGTGGGGGGGGGGGGGGGTGGGGGGGGGGGGGGGTGGGGGGGGGGGGGGGTGGGGGGGGGGGGGGGTGGGGGGGGGGGGGGGTGGGGGGGGGGGGGGGTGGGGGGGGGGGGGGGTGGGGGGGGGGGGGGGTGGGGGGGGGGGGGGGTGGGGGGGGGGGGGGGTGGGGGGGGGGGGGGGTGGGGGGGGGGGGGGGTGGGGGGGGGGGGGGGTGGGGGGGGGGGGGGGTGGGGGGGGGGGGGGGTGGGGGGGGGGGGGGGTGGGGGGGGGGGGGGGTGGGGGGGGGGGGGGGTGGGGGGGGGGGGGGGTGGGGGGGGGGGGGGGTGGGGGGGGGGGGGGGTGGGGGGGGGGGGGGGTGGGGGGGGGGGGGGGTGGGGGGGGGGGGGGGTGGGGGGGGGGGGGGGTGGGGGGGGGGGGGGGTGGGGGGGGGGGGGGGTGGGGGGGGGGGGGGGTGGGGGGGGGGGGGGGTGGGGGGGGGGGGGGGTGGGGGGGGGGGGGGGTGGGGGGGGGGGGGGGTGGGGGGGGGGGGGGGTGGGGGGGGGGGGGGGTGGGGGGGGGGGGGGGTGGGGGGGGGGGGGGGTGGGGGGGGGGGGGGGTGGGGGGGGGGGGGGGTGGGGGGGGGGGGGGGTGGGGGGGGGGGGGGGTGGGGGGGGGGGGGGGTGGGGGGGGGGGGGGGTGGGGGGGGGGGGGGGTGGGGGGGGGGGGGGGTGGGGGGGGGGGGGGGTGGGGGGGGGGGGGGGTGGGGGGGGGGGGGGGTGGGGGGGGGGGGGGGTGGGGGGGGGGGGGGGTGGGGGGGGGGGGGGGTGGGGGGGGGGGGGGGTGGGGGGGGGGGGGGGTGGGGGGGGGGGGGGGTGGGGGGGGGGGGGGGTGGGGGGGGGGGGGGGTGGGGGGGGGGGGGGGTGGGGGGGGGGGGGGGTGGGGGGGGGGGGGGGTGGGGGGGGGGGGGGGTGGGGGGGGGGGGGGGTGGGGGGGGGGGGGGGTGGGGGGGGGGGGGGGTGGGGGGGGGGGGGGGTGGGGGGGGGGGGGGGTGGGGGGGGGGGGGGGTGGGGGGGGGGGGGGGTGGGGGGGGGGGGGGGTGGGGGGGGGGGGGGGTGGGGGGGGGGGGGGGTGGGGGGGGGGGGGGGTGGGGGGGGGGGGGGGTGGGGGGGGGGGGGGGTGGGGGGGGGGGGGGGTGGGGGGGGGGGGGGGTGGGGGGGGGGGGGGGTGGGGGGGGGGGGGGGTGGGGGGGGGGGGGGGTGGGGGGGGGGGGGGGTGGGGGGGGGGGGGGGTGGGGGGGGGGGGGGGTGGGGGGGGGGGGGGGTGGGGGGGGGGGGGGGTGGGGGGGGGGGGGGGTGGGGGGGGGGGGGGGTGGGGGGGGGGGGGGGTGGGGGGGGGGGGGGGTGGGGGGGGGGGGGGGTGGGGGGGGGGGGGGGTGGGGGGGGGGGGGGGTGGGGGGGGGGGGGGGTGGGGGGGGGGGGGGGTGGGGGGGGGGGGGGGTGGGGGGGGGGGGGGGTGGGGGGGGGGGGGGGTGGGGGGGGGGGGGGGTGGGGGGGGGGGGGGGTGGGGGGGGGGGGGGGTGGGGGGGGGGGGGGGTGGGGGGGGGGGGGGGTGGGGGGGGGGGGGGGTGGGGGGGGGGGGGGGTGGGGGGGGGGGGGGGTGGGGGGGGGGGGGGGTGGGGGGGGGGGGGGGTGGGGGGGGGGGGGGGTGGGGGGGGGGGGGGGTGGGGGGGGGGGGGGGTGGGGGGGGGGGGGGGTGGGGGGGGGGGGGGGTGGGGGGGGGGGGGGGTGGGGGGGGGGGGGGGTGGGGGGGGGGGGGGGTGGGGGGGGGGGGGGGTGGGGGGGGGGGGGGGTGGGGGGGGGGGGGGGTGGGGGGGGGGGGGGGTGGGGGGGGGGGGGGGTGGGGGGGGGGGGGGGTGGGGGGGGGGGGGGGTGGGGGGGGGGGGGGGTGGGGGGGGGGGGGGGTGGGGGGGGGGGGGGGTGGGGGGGGGGGGGGGTGGGGGGGGGGGGGGGTGGGGGGGGGGGGGGGTGGGGGGGGGGGGGGGTGGGGGGGGGGGGGGGTGGGGGGGGGGGGGGGTGGGGGGGGGGGGGGGTGGGGGGGGGGGGGGGTGGGGGGGGGGGGGGGTGGGGGGGGGGGGGGGTGGGGGGGGGGGGGGGTGGGGGGGGGGGGGGGTGGGGGGGGGGGGGGGTGGGGGGGGGGGGGGGTGGGGGGGGGGGGGGGTGGGGGGGGGGGGGGGTGGGGGGGGGGGGGGGTGGGGGGGGGGGGGGGTGGGGGGGGGGGGGGGTGGGGGGGGGGGGGGGTGGGGGGGGGGGGGGGTGGGGGGGGGGGGGGGTGGGGGGGGGGGGGGGTGGGGGGGGGGGGGGGTGGGGGGGGGGGGGGGTGGGGGGGGGGGGGGGTGGGGGGGGGGGGGGGTGGGGGGGGGGGGGGGTGGGGGGGGGGGGGGGTGGGGGGGGGGGGGGGTGGGGGGGGGGGGGGGTGGGGGGGGGGGGGGGTGGGGGGGGGGGGGGGTGGGGGGGGGGGGGGGTGGGGGGGGGGGGGGGTGGGGGGGGGGGGGGGTGGGGGGGGGGGGGGGTGGGGGGGGGGGGGGGTGGGGGGGGGGGGGGGTGGGGGGGGGGGGGGGTGGGGGGGGGGGGGGGTGGGGGGGGGGGGGGGTGGGGGGGGGGGGGGGTGGGGGGGGGGGGGGGTGGGGGGGGGGGGGGGTGGGGGGGGGGGGGGGTGGGGGGGGGGGGGGGTGGGGGGGGGGGGGGGTGGGGGGGGGGGGGGGTGGGGGGGGGGGGGGGTGGGGGGGGGGGGGGGTGGGGGGGGGGGGGGGTGGGGGGGGGGGGGGGTGGGGGGGGGGGGGGGTGGGGGGGGGGGGGGGTGGGGGGGGGGGGGGGTGGGGGGGGGGGGGGGTGGGGGGGGGGGGGGGTGGGGGGGGGGGGGGGTGGGGGGGGGGGGGGGTGGGGGGGGGGGGGGGTGGGGGGGGGGGGGGGTGGGGGGGGGGGGGGGTGGGGGGGGGGGGGGGTGGGGGGGGGGGGGGGTGGGGGGGGGGGGGGGTGGGGGGGGGGGGGGGTGGGGGGGGGGGGGGGTGGGGGGGGGGGGGGGTGGGGGGGGGGGGGGGTGGGGGGGGGGGGGGGTGGGGGGGGTGGGTGGGGGGGTGGGGGGGGGGGGGGGTGGGGGGGGGGGGGGGAGGGGGGTGGGGGGGGTGGGGGGGGGGGGGGTGGGGGGGGGGGGTGGGGGGGGGGGGGGGGGGGGGGGGGGGGGGGGGGGGGGGGAAAGGGAGGGGGGGGGGGGGAGAGGGGGGGGGGGTGGAGTGCCAACTGTCAAATAGATCATGTCCCATCTAAGCACATGTTCCAACACCCCTTCCATGATCGGTTTGACAGACATTACATATTTACACTTTATACATTGGATACAGACAGTACATTCAGTTGCTCACATAAAAGTACATACTTTTCTTTAGCAGTAGGCTTGGTTAAGGCGTCAGCTACATTTGACTTTGAATCCACATACTGCAGCTTAATGAACCCACATTGTACAAGTTCTCGTACCTGTTCATATTTCACGCCTATGTACTTGGTTCTAGCCTTTAGATTCTCTGTCTCTGCTAGATGAATGGCTGTCTGTGAATCCTCTAACACGGGGATTGGCTGTTGCACTGTTTCCCCTAACTCTGACAACAATGCTTTCAACCAGATCAGTTCGTTGCATGTTTCAGAGATGGCACAGAACTCAGCCTCAGCAGTTGAGAGACTAACTGAGGTCTGTCTGTGGGATTGCCAGGATACTGGTACATTGGCTTAAGTCACTACAAACCCTGTGCATGACTTTTGGTTCTCACCGTCAGCAAAAGAGCTATCTGTTGTTGCACAAAGCACGTTACTTTGTTTCTCTGCTTTGACCAGTAATCCAAGTTCAGCAGTGCCATTCAGATATCTTATCACACGGGTCAGACCTATCCAGTCATGCTGCGTTGGCTTAGCAGCATGTCGGCTTAGCATGCTTACGGCAAAAGCCAGGTCTGGTCGCGTCCAGTTCGCGATATGAAGTAAGCTTCCTAATAGAGACCTGTATAGTTCTGGATCACTACACAGTTCTGTATCAGATCCTTTACAAAACTCTACAGTCATCGGTGTCGCAGCAGTTCTCCTGCGATCTAACTCAGCTTTCTTGACTATGGCTTCTATTTTCTTCTTCTGGCACATGAAGAAGCCTTGATTTGTTACTTGTTTAATGTCTATGCCTAGGTAGTGGGTTATTTCACCTAGATCTTTCACCACAAAGGTTTCACTGAGTTCTTTGTAGATGTTTTCTGCCTGCTGGTCAGTCTTAGTACATACACAAATGTCATCAACATACACCAGTATGATTTCTCTGTCTGATGCTTGACCTCTTACATACACACAGGCATCAGCAGAGGTACGATGAAACCCACACTCTTTCAGTTTTGCATCTAAGCAGCAGTACCAGTTCCTCCCAGATTGAATCAGGCCGTACAGGGAACGCTGCAGCTTATAAACCATGTTTGGGTCATCGCCTTCATAACCAGCAGGGGGCGCCATATAGACGTTTTGCCTTAGTGGAGCATTAAGGTAAGCACATTGAAAATCAAAATGGCGTAACCTCATGTCATATTTGCTCGCTAGGGCAAGGACAGACCGTAAAGACTCTGGTCTGGCTGTGGGAGAATACCCTTTCTCCTCCTCCGGTTTTTCCTGCGCAAAGCCCCGAGCAACAATTCTTGCCTTATAAATCAGCCTATTATCGGGCAACAGTTTTCTCTTAAATACCCACTTAGAACCGATTACTTTCTGCTTCGGGGGTGCAGTTACCTTTACAAACACATTTTGTTTAACAAGGGTACTATGTTCCGCCTCCATAGCTTCCTCCCACTTCTCTCTTTCTTCAGTGGGAAGAGATAAAATCTCTGCATAGGAGGACGGTTCAAAAACAGAAGTCTGACACACATAAACATTCTGACTGTGACCGTACCGGTCAGGTGGTACACCCTTGTTTATCCTTTTGGATGTGCGGGGGATAGTTCGTTCCACCTCCTCCCCTTCTGACTCTTCACTAGAGGAGACAGTTTGTTTATTTCTCGGACGTTTCACACTTCGCTGCTCCGAGCCCTGACCTTGAACAGCAGCTGGCAAAGCCTGCTGTCCATTAACTGTTTCAGGCTCAGTAAATGGAAGTAACACCTCTGTGTTTGAGTGGATTTTCTCCCAGTTCGCATGCTTAACAAAATTAGCACTCCGGGAGATGACAACCCGTCCAAAATGATGAGAGAAACGAAATCCTTTCGTCAGTGGTTCAAAGCCAACAAAGGTCAGAGTTTGCCACTTGGGGTCACCTGTCTTTCTCTGCTGTGGTGGCACCAACACATGAGCCTTACTGCCAAAAATCCTCATGTTTGACAAGTCAGGATTTTTCCCATACAGCAGGAAAAACGGGGTTTGTTTTACTACAGAAGACCACATTCTGTTCAGCACATATGTGGCTGTATTTATTGCTTCTGCCCAGAAGTATTCTGGCAAATTAGCATCTAACAGCATGCTTTCTTTCATATTTTTAAGTACGGCTATTTTTCTTTCCGATACGCCGTTCTCATGAGCCCGATAAGGATTCGTTTTGCGGTGTTGGATTCCCCTTCTTTCCAGCCAAGACTGAAATTGATTACCTGTCCATTCTCCCCCCCTGTCCGTCTGCAACGCAGTCACCTTATGACCCAGCTCCTTCTCTATCATTTCCACCCAGTTCTTGAACTTTGGAAATGCCTCAGCCTAGCCGACTTTAGGAAAAAGGAATACGTGTACCTACTAAAATCGTCACACAGAACCATTAGGTGCCAGCTTTTCCCTGAAGCTGAGTTGGAGCAGTCCTGCAAGATCCATATGGACCAGTTGGAGTGGACGGACAGACTCTCTGGTGCTTCTGGCAGTTGAAGGATACGCCTTCACTTTCGTTCTGCCACACACAGAGCACTCCAAAAACTTTTTGCAGGGTTTTACCTTCAGACCGCTTTTACCTTTACTGGGTTGGCTAGTGCTCCTACCAGAAGTTCGTAATCCCAAGCCTACGATGGTAATAATGAATGCATTGGTCATGAGGAGGAACATTAGACGCTGACACATTTACTGCAGCTTCTCAGACATACAGACAGGTACGTTGTCACTGTGTTCTAAATATTACAAGCCATTTAACAATTTCCCTGGCGCACACACAACATCATTTTTTTAGATATTGTGCATATTTGATTAGCAAAAGTAACAACATACCCATCTGTAGGTCATTTTAGCGGCGGCTGAGCAAACAGAAATCAAACAGGAGAGCATAAAAGGACATTTTTAATGTGTCCTTGCAAGAAACGAGCACGTAAGCTGTTCTTAGCTTCTCCACAGAGGCTGGAGTCCCGTTTGCCAAACCTGCGTGTTTGATGTCACAGAATACTGTTGATCCTCTGTAAGCAAATGCTCACGGTTCGCGATGTGCATAGAACAGGCAGAGTCAATGAGCCCAGTTCCATCTCTGTCCTTGTCCGGTGCACGTAACCAAAAAAAAAAAAAAACGGAGGCCGAAGAAGAGGCAGAGAGTCCCCTCTCCCAGGACCCTTCTTCTGTCTCTGTTTGGACTTCCGTCGGTCCAGCACTTTCACGCATGCTCTTGCTAAGTGGCCAGGAAGCTCTCCACATTAGCATACAATTAAGCACAAACAGCGAGCACGGCAGTTGAACTCTCAAGGAGTTGTTTCCCTCTGAAGGCTAAACTAGCAACGCTCTTCTGGAATTCCCTCTGTAAGCTTCGCCAGTCCAGCAACTTCGAGGTGGCGTAGTCCAGAGTTAAAGTGGCATCCGCAACTGTCCGGAGGCTGCTGACCAACGACTCCCACCGAATCGTCCAGCGGCAGGAAATCAGCAGGTAGGCTTTATGTGAGTCACTCATAAAGCAGACCACGATCAACCAGCTCAGAAAATAGCGTTAAGCATTTTCTGTAGGTGCTCAGAAGGCCGAGTCACCCTTCCGTAGCCTGAGGTGATGCAACTGTCTTGTTAGTAAGACTTTCACTCCAATGACTCACGCTGAGTAGAGCGCCTCTGAGTAAGTTCCAGCATTCCGAGGCAGGCGCTGCATCTTTGATATAGAGCAGTTGGGAGCTTTCTACTGCCAAGATGATGGATGCTCTTGCCAGCTCCTCAGCTCTTATCTCCAACGCGGAGGAATGCAGCGGGTAAGGGAGCCTGGGCGCAAAAGTCCATAAATCCTCCACGCCAGAAGATAGGCTTTCATCTTCAAACACCAGGTCACATAGTTGTGCTCTGTCAGCGGCTCGAAAGGCAAACCGGCAAAAAAAGCAGCCATGAATTGCAGCCGGGAACTGTTTAAGCACACAGCAGCAGCAAAACAGCTACTTTCGAGTAAAGGGCAGAATCTGGGCCCATAACCTGTCCCGAAGCAGCGGCTTACACGCGAGTAGGGCACGCTTGAGGGGTGCAAGGCAAACAAGAACTGCAAGACACACAGTAACCGTTCAGATCCGTTTATTTGCTAACCACCACCAAAGTGCTCCGCCAGACACAGCTGTTTCCAAGCTCCTTCCACTGAGTGGACTGTGTCTACTAATATACAAACCAGGTGCCAATCCGATGCCCATGCCATATCAGTCTTTGCACACGTTACTTGGTTATGCACACTGCACTGATTTACACACGGCACTAGCAGGAGGGAGTGTCCAACTGTCAAATAGATCATGTCCCATCTAAGCACATGTTCCAACAATGTGTGCGTGACAAGAGTTGTTTTATTTCCAAAGCTTCTATAGCCCTCCAGCTCTCTGGCAGAAGCCATACTGGCTGTGATCCTCCTCTATGACCTTTGACTACATAAAGGTCCAAGGACTTCCCATTACTATTTTTAGGACTTTGTTTCCCACTTATGTGTGGTATTGACACTGTTATTTGCTTGTCTGTATTGTGTGTTCCTCCCAAGAGACTTGTCTGATCTTGTTTTGCTGGTTGTCTGTATTGTTTATCTGCATTGTTTATCTGGGATTTTTGATCCTGTTGAATGGGATTTTGTCTATTACGAACGTTACTCTGTTCACTACTGCCATTGCACCCTATTCCACATAGAAATATTATTTCCCCATTGCAGATACGAATTGAGAAATATTGGCAAGATTCAAGATTTAAATGAAAATGGCTTATTGGACTGAAGTAGTGTTATAAGAAGAACTAAAAGCAAAAAAGAAAATGCAGATATTAACCATAGGCATGAACTAAATTTGTGTTTGGATCCATGAGGTAGCTGGAAGTCCCCATACATATGTGTGTCTCTGTGTGTGTATATATATGTGTGTGTATGTATGTGTACATATATATGTGTGTGTGTGTATATATATGTGTGTATGTATGCGTACATATATATGTGTGTGTATGTATGTGTACATATTTGTGTGTATATATATGTGTGTGTATGTGTACATATATGTGTGTGTGTATGTGTTTGTGGATGTACGCGTGTGTGTCTGTTTTCCTTTTTAAATTATTATTGTTTTCAGTGTGTGTACGTATGTGTACATATATACGTGTGTGTACGTGTACACATATGTGTGTGTATGTATGTGTACATATATGTGTGTATGTGTGTGTATTTACGCATCTGTGTTTTCCTTTTTAAATTATTATTGTTTTCAGTGTGTGTATGTACGTGTGTGTGTGTGTATGTATGCGTGTATGTATGTGTACATATACCGTTTCCCCGAAAATAAGACATCCCCTGAAAATAAGACATCATAGAGGTTTTGCTGAAGTGCTAAATATAAAGCATCCCCCGAAAGTAAGACATAGCAAAGTTTTTGTTTGGAAGCATGCCTGTGGACCAGATCATGCAGCTGTGGAGGCTGGAGCAGAAAAATAAGACATCCCCTGAAAATAAGACATGGTGCATCTTTGGGAGCAAAAATTAATATAAGAAACTGTCTAATTTTCGGGGAAACAGGGGGTATGTGTGTGTGTGCCTATATATGTACGCGTGTGTGTCTGTTCTCCTTTTTAAATGATTAATATGGGGGGAGAGGAGATCAGATTTGTGCTTTTTCTCTTTCCTGTGCATGCTGTCTACATGTGCAAAATAAATAACATTAAACAACATTACAACCCGTCACTCTGATCCCTGCTGCCAGACAGTAGCTTTGGCGTAGCAGGTTTTATTCCCAGGGCTGCCATTTCCATCGCAGCCTCGCGCCTCTCTCTCTCTCTCCCGGGCGGGGGCGGAGGAGGGAAGCCGGCGGCGGAGGCCTCGCGCCCACTCGTCGCCATGGCGACCGTTCCCGTCCCGCCAGCTCTCGCGAGAGCCCCGGCGGGATCCCGGCGCGGGGAGCAGCGAGAGGCCGAGGCGCTGGCGGAGGGCCCTTTTCAAAAGCCCGGCGAGAGCAAAATGGCGGAGAGCGACCAGTTCGAGGCCGCGGCGCCGCTGGGAGAAGCCGAGGAGACGGCCGGCGCCGCCGACAACCACGAGCGGGAGCCGGAGGAGGAGGCGGGCGGCGGCGGCGGCGGCGGAGGAGCGGCCGGGCCCGAGAGCGGAGGAGGCGGCGGCGCCAATGGCGTCAAAATGTGTGTGCGCGCCGGGGAAGGGGGCGTGGGGGGCGGGCAGGCCGGCTACCTGAGGGCCGGGATCCGGGGGGCCGCGCAGGCCTCGGGGAGGGGAGCCTGTCGGAGCCCACCGGGAGGCTTGAGACGGCTCACGAAAATCAGTTGACTCGCGATCCTCATGATGGAGAAGCGGTTGCCCATCATTACGTCATAGCGAGAGGCAGCGGCGCTGAGTGGTCAAGAGCAGGTGGACTCCAATCTGGAGAACCGGGTTCGGTTCCCCGCTCCTCCGCATGAGCGGCAGACTCGACTCTAGCGGGCCGGATTTGTTTTCCCCGCTCCTGCACATGAAGCCTGCCGGGGGGTGACCTTGGGCCCGTCACAGTTCTCTCAGAACTCTCTCAGCCCCGCCTCCCTCGCAAGGTGTCTGATGTGGGAAAGGAGTTTGTAAGCCCCTTTGAGGCTCCTTACAGGAGGGGAAAGCAGGGTCTACATCCAGGTTCTTCCACTTCTGGAAAGTCCCACCGTGTCTGGCGGACTGCTGGCAATCCTGCAGGGAAGCGGTACCCAACCTTTTCACACTTGCATACCCTTTGGCAACCCATTTTCCTAAAATTGCCCCCCCCCCCCATATTAGCAATTTCACATCTGCCCCTTCTGGCTTGTATCCCTGGGGGTATGTGTATCCCATACACCAGTGGTGGCGAACCTATGGCATGGGTGCCAGAGGTGGCACTCAGATCCCTCTCTGTGGGCACACACAGAGTCGCTCCCATCCCCCACACATCTAGGCTGGCCTGGGCTTGATTGTTAGCATTAAACCTAAGACCTAGTTTTGGGGAAGCAGTGTAGGTAACCCTGTTAAGCACTGTTAAACCCCACTGATTTTCATGTGAAGAACTAAAGCGCGATCCTTTACCTGGGAGTAAGCTCGGTTGCTGGCAATGGGGCTTGCTTCTGAGTAAACCCTCCTAGGGTCGTGATTCACCCGTTGGAAGAGTTGCACAGTTGCTTCAAAGCAAAGCCACCGACTACCACCAAGCTTACTCCCGAGTAACGCACACCTTGGAGCCAACTGTTTTTTCTGAACTAAAACCCCAGTATTCAGGTTAAATTGCTGTGTTGGCACTTTGCGATAAATAAGCGGGTTTTGGGTTGCCATTTGGGCACTCGGTCTCGAAAAGGTTTGCCATCACTGCCATCCACGTACTGCTGTAGGGTTTTCAAAGCAAACGATGAACAGAGGTGGTTTACCATTGCCTTCCAGTTCATGCCAAGCCTGGACTTCCTTGGTGGTCTCTCAATCAATTCTAAGCAGGACTGGCCCCTCCTTAGCTTCTCAGGTCTGAGCCTGGGCCATTCAGATCAGGACAAGAGGTGGTTTGCTGCCGACTGCCTCTGCGCGGCAACCCTGGATTTCCTAGGTGGTTTCCCATCCAAGTACTAACCAGAGTCTATCCTGTTTAGCTTCTGGAACTAATCAGATCAGGCTACCTTGGGCCATCCAGATGAGGGCGGATGTACAGAACGGTTTTCCATTGCCTGCCTGCATAACAACCGTGAACTTCCTTGGCGATCTCCCATCCAAGTGCTAAGCAGGGTTGACCTTCCTTGGCTTCCAAGATCTGACAAGACTGGCCAGCTAGATCAGTGGTTCTCAACCTTCCTAATGCCGCGACCCTTTAATACAGTTCCTCATGTTGTGGTGACCCCCAACCCTAACATTTATCCATTTTACAGATGGAGAACACTGATGCAGAGAGTCTTAGGCAACCCCTGTGAAAGGGTCGTTCGACCCCCAAAGGGGTCCCGACCCACAGGTTGAGAACCACTGAGCTAGATAATCACGGTAGCTAGAACATCAACAGAAAATCATTTTGTGGCGCCTCTTGGCGATTAAGTCGGTGACTGCTTCACTGCTATCGCTGATAAGGATGCTGTCGGTTTTGATACTGTTGATAATGATTCTTATTGTCACGAACTGTGACTGATAATTTTAAGATATGTTTTGGTGGACTTGGAGCCCTATCTTGTCACTATCTGTGAAAACCGATGTTGGTATAACAATGTGTCAGACTTTCAAGGACAGATCAGCAGTCTGACCATCACAAGTATTTTGATAGTTTGTAAACTCAAAGAATTAACTGAGAGCCGGCGTGTTGGACTAGTTAGAGGGTCAGACCACGGTAAAGCACGGGGAATAAATATAAATAAAAATAAGCAACCTGGCCAGCATTAGATGTTCTTCTGTTGGCCTCCTGCTACCCATTCCTGCTGATCAGAATTGTGGAAGCACTCTGGCTATTTGTGTGAACAGTTAGTATGATCTCCCCCCCCCCTTCTTTGTTGTTCATAATTTTGCATGTCAAAAAATTGCAACTAATATTGTTCACTGAAAAAGGTAAAAACAGTCCCCTGTGCAGGCACCGGGGTCATTGCTGACCCATGAGGTGACGTCACATCACAGTGATGTTTACTAGGCAGACTATGTTTACTGAGTGGGTTGCTGTTGCCTTTGTTTAATACCCCCCCCCCCCCATACACACACTGTCTCTTAATCTGATGGTTTCCTGAATTGCAGTTTACCTTTCCAGGCTTGTAAACAGGTGCTCACCCCCACTTGCTTCTGCCAGGTAAAGATGTTTCCAAGCAACAAGACTGGGAAACTTCAGGCCAATGTGGATATCAGCGTGTAAATGCTTTTATTTAATTTTACCTTCATGCAAATAATTGTCAGTCGAGTTGTGATCTGAAAAGGGGTAGGGGACAGGGGCAGTGTAGGGACAGACACAGTGTTTCCTTAGAAAAATTGTGTTTGCTCCGTGACTGACTTACAAAGGTAACCTAGCAAATACTTTGGTATCTTAGGAACTTTGTGGTCTTATTTGCAGTGCATTCTTTTGATGGCTAAAGTCTGCTCTGTTGGTTCTAAGTGTCTGTCTTTACAGTGTGTATTTTTGCAGCTTTCTGGACTGAGGTCCTCTGAACATTTACTTGGAAGTAAGCTCTAAAGAATGACGAGACTTGCTTGGAGTAAAGGTATAAGACTGGGCTACAGGATTGGTTAATTCACATTATTGTATTGCCTTCAATTATCAACATCGATTTATATTTTTATGGAGGTGTTTTGGAATATTTAAACAAAGTGTATTGGATCCCAGTAAAATATGATTTTTCTCATTATTTCCTTGTTCACATTTTATTTCTTGAGATATGTCTACCCATTTTCAATAGTTCGGTTCAGTGTATTGTCAACGATTTCAGGGCTTGAATCAACTGGCTGTTGTGGGTTTTCTGGGCTGTGTGGCCATGGTCTGGTAGTTTTTGTTCCTAACGTTTTGCCTGCATCTAGACCTGGCATCTTTAGAAGCATGTCACGGTAAGAGGTGTTCCTCTCCATTGCATAGAGTGGAGTGATAGTGTGCAACTGAATTTCACCTAAACACATATAAATGTGTTTCACAATTGGGCAGCTGGGCAATTGCACAGTTGGGCAAGAAGAGGAGTTTGGATTTGTAATCCACCTTTCTGTCCTGCAAGGAGACTCAAGGTGGCTTACAAGCTTCCTTCCCCTCCTCTCCTCACAACAGACACCTTGTGAGGTAGGTGGGGCTGAGGGAGTTCTGAGAGAACTGTGACTAGCCCAAGGTCATCCAGCAGGAATGTAGGCGTGTGGAAATACATCTGGTTCACCAGATAAGCCTCTACTACTCAGGTGGAGGAGTGGGGGATCAAACCCAGTTCTCTAGATTAGGTAAAAGTAAAGTTGCCCCTTCAGTTGTGTCCAGCTCTGGGGTACCACTGCAAGCAGTGATTTCATAGGCAAGCCGTTTTTGTGGGGTAGTTTGCCATTGCTTTCCCCGGCTATTCTTCACCCCCCAGCTATGAGCTAGGTACTCATTTACCGACCAAGGAATGGATGGATGGCTGAGTTGACCATGACCATGAGCCAGCTGCCAGGATATTTGACAGGGGGCTCGAACTCCTGACCGTGTGAGTGGCAGTGCAAGCACTCCAGATTAGAGTCCAATGCATATACGCCACCACGCAATCACTCTGTACTGTACCACAGAGAAAAACTCATCTTACCGTGACATGCCTCTGAAGATACCAGTCATAGATGTGCGCAAAACGTTAGGAGCAAAAACTACCAGACCCTGGCCACACATCTTGGAAAATCCACAACATCCAGTTTATATTCAGCATTAGATCCTATGTGGATGTCTAACATCTGAAAGTTTTGTCTATTTAAGCTGCCACTGATTTCATTTAAGTGTCAGATATGATGAACCCATTTGTGTTCAGTGTGTAGCTTAGCCACATTCTACTTTCTAGCATATGATCTCAGTTTGCAGCAGACCACAGCATCTGTTGCCTAACGTGGACTTATTTCCAAGGAGGCGTATATCTGCAGGAATTGCTGTATTCACAAAGATTCCTGTGCTTTTATTCAGTCATCCCAATAACTGAACAACAAGAACTTAAAGCTAGTAGATTCCCTGCAATCTGTGAATCCATTTTATTCCTAGATAAACAGTCCTTGTTTGCTGTTTGATTTGTTTGTAAATGTTTTTGCCAGAACATTTTGCCTCGGCTTTTGTTTTTGCCTAAGCGTTTGTTCTGCTGCACTTAAGACATTATTGCTACAGCAGTTTTTGTCCTCCAAACATTCATCTAGTGTTTCATGTCTGTTTCACTAAACTATAGGCCTCCTTTGTAGGTTCAGTGTAGGTTCAGTGAAAACACTGACATTTGTTTCTGATCTTAAAGTTCTAACCTGCTGTAGCATCTACACCAGTGGTTCTCAACCTTCCTAATGCCGTGACCCTTTAATACAGTTCCTCATGTTGTGGTGACCCCCAACCGTAACATTTATCCATTTTACAGATGGAGAACACTGATGCAGAGAGTCTTAGGCGACCCCTGTGAAAGGGTCGTTCGACCTCCAAAGGGGTTGCGACCCCCAGGTTGGGAACCACTGATCTACACAATCTCTCGTGCAATTCTCTAATTAAAATATTCATACCCTTCTTTTTTTTTCCTTAATGAGGGACCCAAAGCACCTTCCAACAGCAACCCTGCAAGGTCAGCCAAGTAACACTGAGAGAGAAGGGCTGGGCCAAAGTCACCCCTTGAGCTTCCATTTGCAGAGCTGAAATTCGAATCCAGATTTCCAAGAACACCACCCCCCCCCATCTGACATTTGATCCATGACACCATTCTTATTTTTCAGAGTGGGGTTGCAAATACTGCAATAATGCATTTCAGATTGGATCAGGAGCAGTGATTTAGCATGTTCCTGTTCTGTTGAATGTTCTCATTACATTGGACTGGCTGGGGTGCACCCATCTAACACATGGGTTAATTTAAAATATTTATAACCTGCCTTATTTCCTTAGGTTCAAGGTGGTTAAAAGCATGTGTCAGTTTGCGCACGTTCTTCATGTGTTTTTTCATGAGTGTTTGTGTGTGTTTCATCGACTTTGCTTTAACCAAAAACACGCACCATCGGGGATTTTTGATGCTCTCTTGTATTTTAAGGTTAGTGTGCAGTACACCAAGAGTCTGTTCTGTTAGGCATTTTGATCCCCTAAAATGCAGCTATTCCCTGAAGAAATCTCAAACTATTTATCTAACCTCTGATAGTTTGAGGGCACATGTCCTTATATTGGCATGCTTTTTTTTAAAGGTGGCAACCTGATAGAACACTGTGCAGGTTCTCTGGTTTGCCCATGGAACTATAGCGCACACAAGGTCCTGTTGCTGTAGGACTTCAATCTCATTGGCATTCAGTCATTGATAACTAGTCAGCCTCGCTTTCTCTCTTGAGATAACAAAATAAAAGTGATAGCTGTCAGAATATTCTCGATGTGTTTATAAATTAAGAGTTTTGTTTCCTCGTTCAAGATAACAGACGTGTCATACCTCTTGTTTGAGGCGAGAAAAGGCAAAAACACAAGGGGTGATAAAAGGGTATAACTGAATAACAGCCAAAACGTTATTAAAATCTTGCATTGACCAAAATCCTTGGTAAACACTGAACAGGGTGAGCCCGCGTTGGCTTCCTAGACTGCCAGACATCTGTGCAAACAGATGGGCATTGCATACTTTTTCTTCCAGAAGACTATTAGGGGAGAATGTGCCGTCTCTTTCCTGTAATAGCCTTCTTTTTGGTGCCAGGGGGCCACAGCCACAAAATGCTAGCCTGGTTCCCTCAGATCTCAGAAGCTAAGCCGGGTCGAGCCTGGCAAGTGTTTGGATGGGAGACCAGAGCTGTGATGCGGAGGCCGGCAATAGCAAACCGCCTTTGAATGTTTCTTGGCTTGAAAACCCCACCTGGGTCACCATCTATCACAGGGGTCTGCAACCCGCGGCTCCGGAGCTGCATGCGGCTCTTTCAGCCTTATACTGCAGCTCCACGTGGCCTGGAGGTCGGAGGGTAGCATGGGCGTGTCCCTCCAGGAAAGGTGAATGGAGGGGCCAAACTGGAGGCGGCACCGTGTGGAACCGCCTCTCCGGCTCGGTAGATCTTTGGGGCCGTAGAAAACAGGTACAAATGGCTCTTTAGGTGGTAAAGGTTCTGTCAGATGTGACTTGATGGCAAGGCAAAAAACCCCCAAAGCTGTGAAAGGTCCTGTTGCTTGTGTCAGGGAAGTGTGGAAGTGATAGCAGAGATCCTTCCCAGAATACCTAGCAGGTGGGAAAAGCCGGGGGAACTGTCAGATGCCCAATCTGTGGTTGGCACTGGTACCCTTTTTCAAGCTGTGCTTCAGTCTGCCTCTGTTTTTAGTGGCACTGCCCTCCCCTCTTTGTCCGATGCCAGGGACCTTGTGGCATGCTATGTCATGGCTGCCTCCTGAGAAGTGGAACGCACTGAGTTGTGTGGTGTGGTGCATCTAAAGGCAATGGGCGTAGCGGGTGCAGAAAGCTGTCTTGTTTATCACAGCAAGCGTCTTAACCCATTGAGGGCTAAGCTCTTCATCAGGGAATCATTCCGTGTTCCTTTTTTACTTGCCCACTAACGTTGGCATCCAAAGCGGTGCGACGCTTTTCTAAACCTGCCTTCTTCAGTGGACTCAGAAAGATGGCTCTGGAGAAAGGCCACCAGCTCTTTCAAAAACTGCACTCCATATAGATTTAATGCCGAAAATTCACTGGGACACGTAGCGACTTTCTGCGCATGTGGTGCCATTCTGTGCACACAGGAAATGGACTCTAAATGGCTTGAAGCTCCAGGAGAAGAGGGGGAATTGTGGTTGGTGGTTGTCTGGAACTCAAACACTGGTGCTAGCATGGTATAGTGGTTAAGAGCAGATGGATTCTAATCTGGAGAACTGGGTTTGAGTCCCCATTCCTCCACCTGAGTGGCAGAGGCTTCTCTGGTGAACCAGATGTGTTTCTGCATTCCTGCTGGGTGACCTTGGGCTAGTCACAGTTCTCTTTGAACTCTCTCACCCCCACCTATCTCACAAGGTGTCCGTTGTGGGGAGAGGAAGGGAAAGGAGCTTGTAAACCACCTTGAGTCTCCTTACAGGTGAGAAAGGTGGGATATAAATCCAAACTCCTCTTCTTCTTCAATTCAATTGAAAACTCAGCAATAAGACTTTCCTCCTGCTCTGTTTTTCTTCCAAAATGCAGGGAGAACGATGAAACCGTAAAGGATGAGAGGCCACTGGGGAAGGAGAAGTATATGTCAAAGCCCAAGGCAATCCCGTCTCTCGGACACAGGAACAGGTTCCACCCCTACGCGAAGGAGAAGAGCGCGGGCACCGGCGAGAAGAAGGCGATTAACCGTAACCGGGTGTTCATTAGCAATATCCCTTACGACATGAAATGGCAGTCCATTAAAGATCTGATGAGAGAGAAAGGTAACTTGCTCCTGGCGGCCTGCTTCACACAGGAACGGGGCCAGCCAAAGCAGTGCCCAAGAGCTGGTTTGTTTGTCCTCCTCCACTTCTGCTTGACGTACCTTTTCCCCCTCTTCCTCCACCCCACCTCTCTTTCATTGGAGACATTTGCATTGCAGGCTAGGATGGGCAAACGAATCAAGTATTCACAGCCTCCTTCCATTCTAGTGGGAGAGTAGACAGCCTAGAGCATATTACTGAACCTTATAAAGGGACTGTGTTATGTCTCGCTGTTAGTTCTGCCTGTAAGCAATACTTAGTGTGTAACAGCACGGACGACCAAGGAAGTCTTCCGAAAGATGTTTCTGTATTTTTCTGGGTAGAATCTGGCTGTGGAATTTACACCTCTGTTTGAATGGTCACTTTGGCCACGATAGGGACGTCTGGAGTTCTGCATCAAGCGTGTGACTACTGTTTATAGTTTTGACAGAGCTATTTGAATGCCCCAAACTTTTCTCTCTCTCTTTTTTTTGCCATGGTCAGCGTTTGGGGCGGGAGAAATCCCAATTCATGAAATGTCAAAAGTTAGTTTTGTACTTAGCTTGGGAATAATGTCTTTTTTAAAAAAAAATTAGATTGCTTTTAAACAATACTTCAATTTGGAGACCGGGCTTCTTAATCAAAGCAAACCTGTAACTCTGCTTAGGTGTATCTGTTGTAAGGTGACGTGACTATTTGATTGGTTTATGTAACGAAACTTTAGAAAGTGTGTGGCTTGCTGTGAAACTTTTTTTTGCCTCTTGTCAATTGGTTCTTCTATTTGACGTCAACCTCTCTTACTATTTTGAAGCTATTCAGGTAGAAAGTCACCTTAAAACAGCTGTTGTGAGGAGGATGACAAATGTCTCAGAAAAGTGCTCTTGTTGATGACCTAATTTGATAGGCTAAGGGACGTTATTTGCATAGCTGTACTTGTTCACCAACTATATCATACTGGCCAAAAACCTATGATGAATCAGGTTAACCAGAGTTGTTTTTCCTTTAGCTTTGAGAATGTGGCTGTTGCATAATCCTGAAAACTAGCTAAATTTTATAGCCCTTGAGAGGAGATACGTTGGTCTGGTTTTGATTGTTGGTGAATAATAGGTGCTTCTCCGTAGAGTTGTGCACAGGGACAAAGCAAAGAAAGACTCTGGTGTTTAAATGCATTGTCTCTTGGTATTTTCCCTTTGTATGTCTTATGTAGTTGGTGAGGTTACATACGTGGAGCTGTTTAAGGATGCAGAAGGAAAATCAAGGGTAAGTGCCTTGGGCAACAATCTGCAGAGGTTTAAAGTCCCTCGGCAGTTTTATTTCTTGTATAATTCTTGTACCAGTAATTTGGAAAGTAAGTTTCATTTTTTTTTCGCACTGACGTTCTCACAGACTTGAGGTTTCTGTATCCAGTTTGTTCCTTTCTTTACTATCTATGCAAATCAGTCTAGCTGGACGACAGGGGAAAGCTTTTTAAATGTGTGTTTTAAATAAATGGCATTTACCCAATCAATTTTTTTAAAATACTAGCAGCTCCTTTTTAAGGATTTCTGTTGTGTTCAGGTGTGTTTTAGGGATCTGGAGGAAAAAAAACCCACCCAATTACTGAAATGATAAAGCGAGGGTAGCATTTTAATTGGAGGCTGAGTATCCAAACTTGTTGGTGAGCCTGAAGATCTGAGGGGCTGCTTTTGGATTATGGAACTTGTCTAGGTAAAAACCAAACAAAAAACCCCCCTGAAAAAATGAATGGAAGGAGTTGGTGGTTAGCCGAGTGGACGGCCGCAATGAGGGAGTCGCTTTAGTGCAAAGGATGTTAAAGCTGCTTTGTGTCTTTCTTCTTAAAAAGGTCAAACGTTCAAACAGTAGTAAAGTCTGAGCCTGCTGTGTGAACATGAGAAATGCAGGTTTGATTCCCACGTAAGCAACGAAACCTGTTGGGTGTCG
This sequence comes from Sphaerodactylus townsendi, assembly GCF_021028975.2. Taxonomy (NCBI): domain Eukaryota; kingdom Metazoa; phylum Chordata; class Lepidosauria; order Squamata; family Sphaerodactylidae; genus Sphaerodactylus; species Sphaerodactylus townsendi. The sequence goes on along the minus strand of NC_059441.1, from coordinate 16,772,229 downwards.
GTTCCCCCTTCTCCCCTTTAAACATTTATTTTTAATTGAAATGCAGCTTTTTGTTTGGCCTGTGGGTATGTCTCTCTCTTTCTGTTTTTTTCCCCAAAAAGTACCATCTGATTTAAACCGGTTGCTTAATTTTTTAAATTCGAAGAGTAATGCATTGATTGAAGAAAACCAAAGCCATTTGTTTTCAACCTCGTTAATATGGAGAGGGTGTCAATGAGGCAGTCGTATTAATGGGACGCCTGCGTGATGATGTACTGCCCTGTGATTGGCTGAGGATGCTTTTGGACAACTTGCCCAGTTTCCTCCCCCTTCGTTTTAGTCAACGGTGGGGATCTGTGTAAACGTTTTCACATTCTGTCTCTGATTTGGCTCAAGGAAAACAGAGAGTCAGCAAAATCGAAGAGCAACCTTCTCTAAAATGAGCAGTGCTTTGTACTGTGTGTGTAAAGTGGTAGGAGAGACCTACATCTTGTCTACTAAGTCAAAGAGAGATGCTTCTCCTGCTCCAAAACTTCTATTCTTTGTTTGTGGTCTGAAATCTTCAAAATATTTTACTACAGTTGCATTTACTGACTGATTTTTCCCCTTTCTCCATGTTGTCCAATCCTCCTGTGGATCTAGGGTTGTGGGTAAGTATCTTGCATTCTTGTGTTTCTTAAAAAGCCTTTAAATAAACTAAGCTTAAACATTTATATTTATTTATTAAAACATTTCTACGCCGCTCGTGGTTCAAGACAGATTACCATATCTTTAAAAATATTTCCAGTTAAAAATCAAAAGTAAATAACAGTTCACTGATCTGTCGCTTGCACTGTTAGCTGTAAAAGATAACTGAAGTAAAAGCAAATTTACTCCCAGTTTTCTTTCTTGTAGGGTGGTTGAATTCAAAGATGAAGAATTTGTAAAGAAGGCACTTGAAACGATGAACAAATATGACCTTAATGGAAGACCACTGAACATCAAAGAGGTATGTATGTAGTTTTAAAACAGAACAATTGCAGGTGATTAAACTTCTTTCACTGTAAAAGAACCTTCATAGAGTTGTGAAATACTGTGAAAGGAGTATTTTGACAGTCGTGCTACACCTTAAAATAAGCAGCAATGTCAAAAGAACCGATTCTCATTGAAAATCACAGTGATATCCAACCTTTACTGCCCCCTTTACAATGACTGATTAATTCACTTATTACAGCCTCAGTAAGATGAGTTTGCCTTGGAAACATTCCAGATAATTGCAAAATGAATACTTTCTTTAACCCCAGAGTGCTGGGTTGTTACATTGATCAGGCAGCATGCCCTCGCATGCGCAAACCTTCTGTGCGCAGCTTATTTTCTGCGGGACTTAAAATACTTCTGCAGACCTACATGTTTAGATCTGCTGTTTGCACAGACAACAAATTTACATTCTTGAGGGATTTGATGTGTGCTTTGTATCTTGTCCTGACTGTGAATTGGTGTTTGTTCCCTTGTGTATATACGCTCATTTTCCGAACCGTTCTAACCCAGAGAGTTGTCATCTTCTTACAATATTAAAAGGTAACACCCAAGATCACTGAATTCAATTTTTTTTTTGTTTCGGAGACCATGTTAGGCTGACAAATCTCTACTTGTCCGTAGGCTAGGTCACAGCACACGAAGTAGCAATGCACACTGTGTCAATCCTCATCCGAAAGGACCACCTCTAGAGGTGAGGGGGCCAGGTCTCAATGCACAACAAAGTACTCCTTCCTTAGGATGCTAACTGCTGATTTCGGGGTCTTGTGGATCTTGTTTTAAAAAAACAGCTCCGTTCCTTTCTTTGCCTCTGCCGCCTCTGATTTTGGGCCTTGTCGAATGTGTTTGCAGGATCCAGATGGTGAGCATGCTCGTAGGGTACTGCAACGGGGGAGCGGGCCGTTCTCTGGGGGACACGGCCCCGATATAACACCTGGCCTGATGAACCTGCCGCCTTCTATTCTTAACAACCCAAACATTCCTCCTGAGATTATCAGTAACCTGCAGGCTGGCCGGCTTGGGTCTACCATTTTTGTAGCCAATGTAAGTATAAAGCTGGATCGGAAGTGGCTGTCTTAATTTTGTGCTCGGTTTTACCATTTTTGGCAAGGAATATTGCCACTCCCCCCCCCCCCCCCGGGAAAAGAACAGTTTTGGGGGGGTGGGGAATTGAGTATATGCAGGGCTCACTGTCCTGTCAAACCTATCAGACTGCTTTAACAACATAAAAAGCATAAGAACATAAGAACGTAAGAAAGAGCCTGCTGGATCAGAACAGAGTCCATCTAGTCCAGCACTCTGCTACTCGCAGTGGCCCACCAGGTGCCTTTGGGAGCTCACCTGCAGGATGTTAAAACAGTGGCCTGCTGCTGCTGCTGCTGCTCCTGAGCACCTGATCATTGATAAAGTAGCATGTGACATTGCAATATTTGATATATTTATGGATCATTTATAAAGTAGCATGTGACATTGCAATATTTGATATATTTATGGCATTTAAAAGTTATAAATGCCCTAGTTTTATAGTAACAAAACTGCAGTCATACCCAATGCTTAACAGAAAACTGTGAGCTAATGTACCCTATACTATCTTAGCCTGTGTACCTTAATTTTTTGCTAATTTTTCAGTTTTGGATAAACTGGAAAAAAGCCCTTGAGAAAAAATTGGGGTTTTTTTCCTTCCAGAGTTTTTCAGGTTGGCCCCTTCCGCGCATGCAGAATAATGCACTTTCAATCCACTTTTCAGTGCACTTTGAAGCTGGATTTTCCTGTGCGGAATAGCAAAATCCACTTGCAAACAATTGCGAAAGTGGATTGAAAGTGTATTATTCTGCATGTGCGGAAGGAGCCTTTTTTCCCTGGGCTTTTGTATTTCTAGTGTGCAGTCTCAAAAAGCTTGGGAGCTTCTGATTTACTCTGATTTAGTTCAGCTACTCTGATCTAAGCCTGTTGGTTTCAATAGCCGTAGACTGAAGAAACTCTGCAAAGGGATAGCAATGAAAGATGCATCTCAAGAAGGAATAATATTTTAGAGCTATTAATCTGTATGCCTATGGAGAACATTTGTCATTGTTTATCTATTTTTAAGGACTTTACCCTTTACGGATGCATCAGTGGCATAAAAATGTGTTGGATTTGACTCATGGATTTTTCCCCCCCTTTTCTTTTCAGCTCGACTTCAAAGTTGGCTGGAAGAAACTGAAGGAGGTGTTCAGTATTGCTGGAACCGTCAAGCGTGCGGACATCAAAGAAGACAAAGATGGCAAGAGCCGAGGAATGGGAACCGTGACTTTTGAGCAGGCGATCGAAGCTGTTCAGGCTATATGTATCCTGGCCGGGGTTTTGGACTCCCTGTTAAAGGAGTCGTTTGTCACATGTGGAATCTGATGAAAAATTGAACTTGAGAAACGAGACGTGGATTTCTGTCTGACTCCTGGGCTTGACTGAGTGACAAAGCCACTCGTATGCAAAATATCGGGTCAGGGGCCATCTTTGATGACACAATTTCACCAATTTTAGCTGTAGAATTGAAACTACATTGTAAAGGGTGTTGCAGACAGAGTAGAGACCTTGGTTGGCAGTAGCATGTCTGTGTAACAGGAGTGTTGAATGGTGAGAGGATTTAAGGCTTATTGCCTTTCTCTGATTCACAGGTGTCAAACTTGCGGCCCTCCAGATGTTATGGACTACAGTTCCAATCATCCCCTGCCAACATGATCCTGGCAGGGGATGATGGGAACTGTAGTCCATAACATCTGGAGGGCTGCGAGTTTGAGACCTGTGCTCTAGTTGGAACAAAGAGTGGTGGTTCATGGTGTTTCATCGGGGGGGGAGGGGGGGGGACACAGAATGGGGTTCTTGGACTTTTGTTTGCCAGAAACCAACCAACTTCCTTACCCAGTCATCATATGAGTCAACGCTGGGATGGATTGTCCTTGATTTGTGATTGACATACCAGTTTTAAGCAAGGGGTGAGGGGAGGGAGAAGTGGACAGAGCTGCCCCTGCCGATACGTGCCCACAGGCAGGTTGAAATTGGCACAGGGCTCATCTGTTGGTGACCCTGTTTTTCCTAGAGAGACATTTAGCCCCCTTAAGTGCCAGAGCCTTCTCTGTAGCTGCCCCCCCCCCCCAATCTTTCCTCAGGGTGTGCAGAGGAAGATTTTGAAAATTATGTTAACGATTATTCCTGAGTGTCTTTAAACATTGAAAAGGACGTGGCGCTAAACTGGGCTGAACCAGAAGTTTGGGATCGTTTCTGATTCTTGAGGGAGAAAACCTTATATTTTTGGATTATGAGATACAAGGTTCCAGAGGAGGTTAGTTAGTTTGTTTTGTTTTCAGGTTAAGGGTATACATTTTAATGGCCAGGTATGGGGCGTCTATTTTGCCACAGTTTTGGAATTTGTGAACAGTGGCGTGTTTTGGGTTCTCTCCTTTTCTAAAATAATATTGATGATTTTAATATTGTTTGTGTGTTTTGTCATCTGCTTTGTGATTTGAAGAAGCTGGTAATAAATATGTAAATAATGAAGGATTTGGCTTGGGGAAGCGTGACCTTGTGAAAGAAAAGAATGTAAATACTTGATACTTGCATATTGTTCCAGCTGTGTGCGCGTGTGTGTTTTGATATAGTCCGTGCTTCCACTGCTAGCAGAAACAAGACTCCTTAACCCTGCGCTCAGCTATGTTCAATGGGCAGTTTCTTTTTGATAGACCAATGCATGTCAAAATGGTGAGTTTATTTTATTTACTTATTTGGAACATTTCTGTTTATTTGGAACATTTCTCTTGAGAGACGTACAAAGTACAGATAGATCCAGCTTGGCGTAATGGTTAAGAGTGGTGGACTCTGGAGAACTGAGTTTGTTTCCCCGCTCCTCCGCATGAAACCCGTTGGGTGACTTTGGACTAGGCGCAGTTCTCTCAGAACAATTTCAGCCCCACCTGCCTCATCAGGTGTCTCTTGTGGGGAAGGGAGGGCGATTGTAAGCCGCCTTGAGAGCCCTTACGGTTGAGAAAAGCAGGGTATGAATTCAAATTCCTCCTCCTAAAGCAGGGGTCTTCAACCTGCGGCTCTCCAGATGTTCATGGACTACAAATCCCAATTGGCCATGCTGGCAGAGGCTTATGGGGATTGTAGTCCATGAACATCTGGGGAGCTGCAGGTTGCAGACCCCACGCCTAAAGCATATAAACAGCACAAAACATTTGCTGGTTTAAAACTTCCCCATTACTTTCTATCGTGTACCCAGAAGCTGCTCTATCCTTCTAAAATGCCTCTTTCTTCTTGATAGGATGATAAATCAATCCCTCATGATGATTTCCGAGCGACAGACACCAAATCGCCACAGCTACCCCGTGAGTATGGATTTGCTCGTTTGGTCCTGGCGCCCTGCTTCTGTCAGTCATCTTGCACAGTATCCGTGGATCTCTCCTGCTTGGTTGCCTTTAGGTGGATACAACCACGGAGCTTGTCCTGGGACTAGTAGAAACTCACCCACCTTAGAGGAAATCTGTTTGGGTTTTTTTTTTCCAGGTGGCCTTGGAGGCATTGGGATGGGACTCGGGCCTGGAGGGCAGCCCATCAGTGCAACCCAGCTGAGCATGGGTGGTGGAATGGCCAACGTGGCTCAAGGAGGTTAGTGGCCTTTTCCTGCCTACATCTTTTCCGATAAAAGCTTTTCTCTGCCTTGGGGACCGGGCGCCTGCAGATCTAGGCACAAGCGGAAGGCCCGCTCGGAATGATTGGAGGGGAAAACAAATCCGAAATCCCATCCAACTCTTTTTTTTTTTTAATAATAATTTTTATTAAATTTACATAATAAAGTAGTTACAAATCCCACATTTGGTAGTTTCAACTTAGCTATACATTTCTTTTATAAATACATGTGGCAAATTCATAGATGGATCAGAACTAGAATTTAGACAGACCTCTCTAAATACATAGTGAGAATGTATACACCCGCCAATCACCCCTTAATTAGTTGTTTCTATTGATTAAGTAAATTAGGATATTAAAGGAAAAGAAAAAAGAAAAAAGAAAGAAGAAAATATAGATAGCTAGATAAGAATAAAAGAAGGTATGTGTATAAATTAGAACAATGACAGAGAAAGAATAAAGATAAAGAAAAGAATATATAGGGACCTCCCCTTAGCCTTGTTTGTTAAGCAACAATTAACCCAGATTTCTTGGGATCTTATTTACAATAAAACCAGTTAACAAAAAAATTTTCTGTAAACTTATTTCCTTATAATTTTATATATTTTTTAAATCAACACTGTAGATAAGACATTTACATTCTTATAATCGCCTCTTGCCTGGAAGAAATCGCATTAAAGGTTGCCATATCTCTATACCCTTTTCCAGCGCTTTGTTTTTAATTACATTAGACAATTTATCGTAAGTTAAGCGTGATTCTATAAGTTAAGCGAGCAACTAGTCTTCTACTGTTGGAATTGTAGTCCTCTTCCATTTCTTAGCGAGTTGTATCCTTGCTGACACTAACATATATAAAATTAAAGTTTCAATATTCTTATTTATTTTCATTTCGAATATATTGAGAAGAAATAGTTCTGGTTTAAATTCTAGATTTCTTCCTATTATTTTTTCCATTAACTTGTGTATATCCTCCCAATAGTTTTGAACAAGCGGACATGACCACCAGACATGTATATATGTTCCTTTTTGTGATTGGCACTTCCAGCACTTCTTAATCCTCTCCCTTTTCATCTAGACCGGGGGTCTGCAACCTGCGGCTCTCCAGATGTTCATGGACTACAAATCCCATCAGCCCCTGCCAGCATGGCCAATTGTCAGGGTCTGATGGGAATTGTAGTCCATGAACATCTGGAGAGCTGCAGGTTGCAGACCCCTGATCTAGACATTGTGTGGCGTGGAAGCTCGTTCGGGGCAAGCTTTTAGTTGGTTTTGCTATTCCGTTTGGTAAATTTACAAAACGGCGCTTTTCTTAATACTTCGGCCATCTTGGCCATGAGCGGTTTCATTTCACTGGTTTTTTGTCAGAGCCAGCATGGCGTAGTGGTTAAGAGCAGGTGCACTCTAATCTGGAGAACCGGGTTTGATTCCCCGCTCTGCCACTTGAGCTGTGGAGGCTTATCTGGGGAATTCAGATTAGCTTGTACACTGCAACGCATGCCAGCTGAGTGACCCTGAGCTAGTCACAGTTCTTCGGAGCGTTCTCAGCCCCGCCCACCTCACCAGGGTGTTTGTTGTTGGGGGTGGGGGAGGGAAAGGAGATTGTAAGCCCCTTTTAGTCTCCTTGCAAGAGAGAAAGGGGAGATATAAATTCAAACACCACTTCTTCTTGTACAAATGGCACTTGACCGTCAAGTTTGCTATTAGCTTAGGGTCTGTGTAGAATCACTGAGGGAGGGGGCGAGAAAGTTTGAAAATCCCCCCTGCCATCTTGCTCTCCAAGATCCTCTTAAGCGGCTGGGCTGGGCTGGGCTGGGGGACGCTACAGCTATTTTAACTCCCATTTTTCCTTATTGACTGGGAGACTGTAGTTCTCAACAGGCCATCCCTTCTGGGGGGCATTTTGTCCATATCACGTTGTTTGTTACTTTTAAAATTAATTTACAAAGTCTTGTTTTTCTGCTCCTTTGGGCGACCCCCTGAGTAGTGCAGAGACACTTGCCTTGCGGAGTTTCTGCCATGCACGCTGGCCTCCATCTTGACTACAGGGCATAGGGAGCATCGTCTAGAGCAGGGGTAGGGAACCTGCGGCTCTCCAGATGTTCAGGAACTACAATTCCCATCAGCCTCTGTCAGCATGGCCAATTGGCCATGCTGGTAAGGGCTGATGGGAATTGTAGTTCCTGAACATCTGGAGAGCCGCAGGTTCCCTACCCCTGCTCTAGAGTTTGCTATTAAAACTTTTTTAAAGCCTTAAGGGTGAATTGCAAGCCCCTTCGTTTAGGCCTCAAAGAACAAAATAACGTACAATCGGTGTGCGCTTGTGCCTGTGTTGAAAAGGCTTTTATAATTGTAATCCCTGCCTCTGTTCCTCTTGTTTGTGTGGTCAAGGAATGGGAGTGGACGGTCCGGGCTTTGGAGGAATGAGCCGGATGGGCGGAGGTAGGTCTGTCCCTCCGATTCCTTTTGTTCCTGTGCCGAATGTGCGAAGTCAGTGAAAAGCTTTTTGCTTACGCTTCAGGTGTTGGTGGATTTGCTGGCATGAAAGCGATGGCAAACGTGGGAGGATTTGGCGGAGTCAACCGGATGGGAGGTAGGTGGCGGTTGTTCATTCGTAATTTAATGATCCAACCTCCCCCCCCCCCTCGCTAGTTTTTGCTGTAAAAATCTGTTCTTTCTAGGCATGGGCAACATGGACGATTTCAGAGGAAACCTCGGGAGCGGAATGAGTGGCGGCCTAGGAACAGGCATGGGGGGTTTGGCGGCAGGCATGGGAGGTAAGCCAATGCAAATTCCCATTCTCTGACTAATAATGGTACTAGAATCAGCTAGGCCATAATTGCGACGGGGCAAGACACATGGGTTGGCTGGGCGGCTGAGCCACACCAGGCCTGATCGTGCGATGTGCGCAAGTTTAAGGGGTGGAGCACACTCCCTATAAATTAGGCAGCATGTGGTTGCTCCGGCCTTCTTCAACGCCTGGAGAAAACTGAACGGGTGCTGGTGGCTGTTTGGAGAGCTTGGCCGGATAAGGGGGCTAGGTTGCAGGTGGGGTAGCAGCTGTTTTGCTACGGCACGGGGCACCCCTCCGCTCTCTTTTCTGCGTTGGGAGTTTTTTTAAAAAAAAAAGAATAAGGAAGGCACACCAGCCAGCTCTCCCTTCTCCGGCTACATCCGCTGCTAGGAACTTGGTCGGCTGATGGCGGCAAAGAAGCGCAATGGAGGCTGTTAGGCAATTCAAATAACTAACGTGTTTGGAAGGGAGGAACTCTCGGCTCGCGATCTGGTGGGGTATCCCGGCACCGCATCAGGTGCCAAGTTTTGGGGCGCGGGTTACAGCTACCGTGGTTCTCCGAAAATAAGACAGTGTCTTATATTAATTTTTGCTCCCAAAGATGCACTATGTCTTATTTTCAGGGGATGTCTCATTTTTCTGTGTTCTGTTCGTCAGGCATGCTGCCAAACAAAAACTTCGCTACGTCTTACTTTTGGGGGATGCCTTATATTTCGCACTTCAGCAAAACCTCTACTATGTCTTATTTTCCGGGGATGTCTTATATTCGGGGAAACAGGGTAGCTCCACTGTTGTTTCAGTGGAGGTGACTTTGGAGTTGTTGTTGTTGTTATTATTGTAGATTTCACAGCTGCCAGATTATTAGCTGGTTGTTGGCCTTCATTACAATTCGAGCCTCACCCAGAGGCCTAGGAAGTTGTAATGTATCGGCGTAGTATTCATGCGGATCCCAGCAGGGCTGCCTTCTGAATTTGACCGATGTTAATTTTGTCAATTCGAAGATGTTTCAAGTGCTGCCCTAGTGTTTTCGGGATGGCGCCCAGCGTGCCGATTACCACTGGGACAACCTCAGCTGGTTTGTGCCATAGACGCTGAAGCTCGATTTTCAAATTGTGGTATCTAGTGACCTCCTCGTGTTCTTTTTCAATGACCCTGCTGTCACCAGGGACTGCTATGTCGATGATGGTCACTTTCTTGTCCTCGATCATGGTGATGTCTGGTGTATTGTGTTTCAACACTTTGTCCGTTTGGATTCGAAAGTCCCACAGGATCTTGACCTTCTCATTTTCCATTACTTTCTCTGGACAATGTTCCCACCAGTTCTTAGCTGTTCTTATGTTGTAATTCTTGCATAAATTCCAGTGGATCATCTTGGCCACTGGGTTATGTCTCTGTTTGTACTCAGTCTGGGCAATCTTTGTGCAGCAGCTGAGGACATGATCTACAGTTTCATCAGCTTCTTTGCACAATCTGCATTTTGCATCATCTGAGGATTTTTCGATTTTGGCCTTTTTATTATTGTTGTTGTTGTTGTTGTTATACTACACATAACAACACATCACAAGTGTCTGGAATTCATCTCTGAATATCAAGTCCTTCCCAAGGACCTAGGATATTAGAGGTATTTGCGTAGAATGTGTGCAGTTCCTAGAAGTGCTGCTTTCTGCAGCATGTGGACTTGATCCTGGCCTACACGGCTTAGGGCCTGCCAATACAGGGCTTATTCCAGTTGCAGTAGGTCTTTTAACTGGCTTTTGTTTTCCGCATGGGCATGGATGGGCTTGGCCTTCCTCCAAGGGAGTTTGGCCTTCATTCATTCAGGGTTAGGGCTCCCACTTTGGCGGCCTGCGTTGGCTGTTCCCCGAAAAATCCAGGCGGTGGGTCGTTGGCGGTCGTTAGCTCACAAACATACGTCAGACCTCACCTGTTTTAATGTCTATGCAGAGCTGCAAAACAGGTGAACCCGGATGTGGATCGTTGGGCACAGTGTTGTCTACTGGTCTGCCCTCTCATCTGCCTGGGGTGCAGATTTGGAAAGGACGTGGACGTCATTTGGCTCGGCCAGCAGGGAGTCCCTGTTGCCCACTATCCGAGATGCCCTTCAGAGGTTTGGTGCGCATCAAGGGATTGTCATCCACCTCGGCGAGAACAACCTCCCAGCTTTAAAGGGCCTGGAACTGGGTTTACGGATAGCGATCGGCCTCCGTGAGGTGATGGAGCTTCTACCAGAAGTTAAATTATTTTGGTCCCGCCTCCTCCGAAGGCTCCAGTGGATGGGTGCTGGGAAACTGAGAAAAGTGGACGAGGCACGCCAAAAAGTACGCAAGGCGGCAGCGCGGGTGGTCTGGGAGCTTGGTGGTAACGTTGTCCCGCACTCTGACATAACCATTCAGAAGCAGGCGCTCTTTCATTCAGACGGTGTGCCCCTATCCGAATGGGGCAAGAACATGTGGCTGCGTGCTGTGCGACAGGCGCTCTTGGACTGGCTGGAAGGCTTGCGAAGCTGTGGCGGGAGCTGAAGGGTCAGCTCCGTGGCGGTTTTGGCAGAGGCGCGCATCCTTGTGGGGAGGCCGAGCTTGCGCGCCAGACCTCCCTGCGGTTGGGGGCCTCCCTAAGAGGCTTGGGGTGGGGCGGGCTCGTGGCGCATGCCGCGGAGGCCTCTGCAATTCAAGCCTGACACCCCAGCAGTTAGGGGGCCACAAAGGGCGGGCGCCCCGGTGGCTCAGTACCTCTCTGTCCTCCCCAATAGGGATTGGGGTTGTTGCCGGGGTCAGCCAGGGGTGCTGACCGTCTGCTGAACGAAGTTCTCCTCTTGCTGCCCAGCTTCTGTGTTAATAATAATAAAAAGGGCTGCAGCCCATTTAATTCCAAGACGTGTCCTGTGGTTATTCACCAGATAAAACCTCTGCACATCTGGGTGCAATGTCTTCACTGCAAACCTGCTGCTAACACTGGATTCCAGACTGGAGGGGAAGAAAGAAGAAAGAGAGAGCCAGCGTGGCGTAGTGGTTAAGAGCAGGTGGATTCTAATCTGGAGAACCAGGTTTGATTCCCCACTCCTCCACCTGAGTGGCTGAGGCTTATCTGGTGAACCAGATGTGTTTCCGCATTCTTGCTGGGTGACCACCTACCTCACAAGGTGTCTTTGTGGGGAGAAGAAGGGAAAGGAGCTTGAAAGCCACCTTGAGTCTCCTTGAGACTTGAGAAAGACTTGGGGTATAAATCCAAGCTCTTCTTCTTCTTTTTGAAAGATGAAATATGACACAGTTCAGGAGGGGCATGGGAAATTTTCAGAATGGTCATCTCTTTCAGTGGTTTGAGCTTTCAGAAGCCAGTAGTTCCAGTCGTTTTCACAGTGGAGTTCCTCAGAATTTCCTTTCCGTACTCGGAGAAGGGCTCTCATCAAGCCGTATTTTCCAGACAACACCAACAGCACCTGTAGGCAGCGGACGCAAGAACATCCTATTGCAGACAAAATTAGCAGAAGGCAAAATTCCCGATGCTTTGCTCTGCCTGTTTTACGAGATTTGTAGGAGAAGGTTCCTTAAGGGATTGGCTGAGGACGAAAATTGGGCTGTTTGAATCTTGAGAAGATTTCTCACATGCTTTTTTGTTTTTTTGACTGGACAAGTCTGACGGATATGTGGCTTATGTGATTATGAAGATTGCAGTAGCTGCTGGGGAAAAGAATCCGTGGGAGTTATCTACTTGTAAGGCTGAACACCACTCAGACGAAGTCAACGTAAAAAGAACTTCATTGATTTGGGTCGCCCTTGCTACAGGGTGCTGGGACTGAGGATTCTTGTCCTCAGTTCCAGTATTTATTCTATTTACAAAAACAGACAGCAACCAATCAGCTTTTCCCCTCTCGCCAGTTCCTGGTCTCTCATTGGTTCTGACGGCGCTACAGAGTTTCGTTCTGCTGTCGCTCCCCAGCACGGTTTCCTGCTCTAACACAAAAAGGCAAGAGTTAGTGATTGCTGGGAATTGTAGTCCTGACATCCCGCTCCCTCTGAGACTCCCCCACCCGGCCTGTCTGGGTAGGCACGGTGAAATGCCCGCACCAGCCGTGGGGTCGATACATGTTGACTGGACACCCACTCATTAAATCCGGAGGGGAGGTCCTTCCACGCGACCAGGTACTGCAATCGTCCTCTGTGTGGGCAGGAGTCAACTATAGTGCGTAACTCTTGGTGAAGCTCGCCATTAACCTCGAGCAGAGTAGTTGGAGGGAGAGCTGGGTGCCAAACGTCCAAAAGGGCAGCCTTTTTCAATAGACTAGAATGGAAAACCGGGTGGACGTGTTTAAAGGTTTTCGGAAGTTTGAGTTCAACAGCCACCGGATTAATCACCCGGGAGACACGAAAAGGACCAATAAATTTGGCGCCCAGTTTCCAAGTCCCCGGAAGTTTTTGGTAGAAAGGTACGCCCGATTCCCCACTGCATAAACAACCTGTTGCCTTTTTCGGTCCACGAACCTTTTGTAACCCGCTTTAGCCTTGGCCAAAGAGTCCTGTACCACATGCCAAGTGGGGCGCTGAGATGTGACCCATTCCTGTAGGTCTGCTGGACCATCCAAGACAGTACCCTCCAGGGGGAATGGATTACGCAACATGTGATTGGTGTTTGGAATATGCTGCCACAGGAGGGGGTGATGGCCACTAACCTGGATAGCTTTAAAAGTGGCTTAGACAGATTTATGGAGGAGAAGTCGATTTATGGCTACCAATCTTGATCCTCTTTGATCTGAGATTGCAAAGGCCTTAACAGTCCAGGTGCTCGGGAGCAGCAGCAGCAGAAGGCCCTTGCTTTCACCTCCTGCATGTGAGCTCCCAAAGGCACCTGGTGGGCCACTGCGAGTAGCAGAGAGCTGGACTAGATGGACTCTGGTCTGATCCAACTGGCTTGTTCTTATGTTCTTATTACTGTCTTGCCCATACACCACTTGCCGTAGCTCCCCAGCTCGGTTTCCCGCTCTGACTCAAAAAGGTGGGAGCTGGTGATTGCTGGGAATTGTAGTCCTTACACTACTGTCTGTGGTTGATGCGTGTCAGGGCCATGTCTTTTGCTTCCGTTGACGGGGGAAGCCATTTTATAGCAATAATTGGATCTGTTCTGCTGGGCGCTGACCTTTTGGCTTGAAGGCCCTAAACGACTGAGTGGCAGGCTCAGCTGATTTGCAAGTTCTTCTCTTTTCTGTGCTGTTCACGTTGCCGAAAAGCTTTGTCTGTGAAATCTTGCGGAAGCAGCCGGATGCCTTTTTCTTTTTGAAACACCCTTGATAAAATTATAAGCTTCATTTGTATGTTTGACTTAGTGAAGTACGGTGTTTTAACAAGCCTTGCTTCGGCGTCACCTTACAGTCTGTTTCGTTTTCTACTCCCTCTTCCCCCATTTGAACTTGAAATGCAGCATGAGGACCCCAGACATGTGGACCAAATTTCCTCCTGTATCTGAAGGTTCAGTTGTGGTTGACTGACTGGCCCATTTAGACTCCCATCCGCCATCCTGCAGTGTGCAGCTGACTCTGCTCCCGTCTCCAGCGTGGTGTGGTGGTTAGGAGCAGGTGCACTCTAATCCGGAGAACTGGGTTGGATTCCCCGCTCTACCACTTGAGCCGTGGAGGCTTTATCTGGTGAACCAGATTAGCTTGTGCACTCCAACAATGGGTGATGTCGGGCTAGTCACAGTTCTTCAGAGCTCTCTCAGCCCCACCCACCTCACAGGGTGTTTGTTGTTGGGGGTGGGGGGAAGGAGATTGTAATCCCCTTTGAGTCTCCTTACAGGAGAGAAAGGGGATATAAATCCAACTCTTCCTCTTCCTCTTCCTCCTCTTCTTCCTCCTCTTCTTCTTCTTCTTCTTCTTCTTCTTCCTCTTCTTCCTCTTCTTCCTCTTCCTCTTCCTCTTCCTCTTCTTCCTCTTCTTCCTCTTCCTCTTCTTCCTCTTCCTCTTCTTCTTCTTCTTCTTCTTCTTCTTCTTCTTCTTCTTCTTCTTCTTCTTCTTCTTCTTCTTCTTCTTCTTCTTCTTCTTCTTCTTCTTCTTCTTCTTCTTCTTCTTCTTCTACTGAGCCAATTGAAATATTTCAGTTTCCCACCTTTCCTTGAATTGTAACATGTAGGAAACTGGGAGTTCCCACTGACTTCCTTCAGCCATGCTGATGTCTGTCAATAAAGGCTGCTGATTTGAAATCTAAAGTCTTCTATTTGCGTACAGAACCGGGGTTTGACAGGTATAAGGTACCCGTTCCTAGCTCCCCCCTTTTTTGCCAAAATTTCGGTTTTGTAAACGTGAACGCGTGGCATCAGCCTGCCTTTGTTAACCTGCAGAAATGTTCCGGGGCGGAATGGGAGGAAGCATCGATCGCGATTTTGGACGAGGCGACATGGCCATGAACCGCGGCTTCGGAGACTCGTTTGGAAGAATGGGTATGGCCCTTGCTGGCTTCGTTTCTGAATGTACCTGTCAAGCATGCCTCATTTTCACAAGCGCCCACGATGTCACTTCATACTTGTTCCCTGCCCCCCCCCCCCTTCCCATCCCTCCACCCAAGATAGTTGTCTGATCCCAAGCACTCATTCTGGAGACTGAGAAACACAGGGAGAAGGAGTGGCCCCCCCCCCCCCCCCCGGTGCCACCTTTTGAAGTCTGGATTGAAGCAGAGAAGAATCAAATGAGCAGCAATCTCCAGTAGTCCTCAAATACCCTGTCAGTTTTAGGAAATGCTTCTGGAAAAGAAAAACACGCGGGCTTGTTACGCCTCTGCCCATCTCTGTTATTGCTTTGAAAAATGTTTTCAGCGAGAACACTGTTAGGAATATACCTTTAGTTCCCGCTCTCATGCCAGCAGCTGCCCTAGTTTGGATCTTTTTATTTCCAGATGAAACACGTAGTGAGTAGTGATCCCAGAGAGAGAGAGAGAGAGAGAGAGAGAGAGAGAGAGAGCCTTTTGTGATAAGAAAGCGGTTTGGTGCAGCACCCTAGCTTTAAGTCGAAGCGTTGCATAACTTGATTCTTTTTTTTTTCCTGTCCTTGTTTAGGTGGTGCTATGGTTGGTGGTTTTGCAGGAGGAATGGGAGCTTCTAATATGGGCCCAGTAGGATCTGGAATGAGTAGGTTAATCAGTTTCAACCAGATATAAATTATAGCTGTAGGAGCAGCAGTGGCGCAGTGGTTAAGAGCAGGCGTACTCTAATCTGGAGGGACCGGGTTTGATTCCCCGCTCTGCCACTTGAGCTGTGGAGGCTTATCTGGGGAATTCAGATTAGCCTGTGCACTCCAACACACGCCAGCTGGGTGACCCTGGGCTAGTCACAGTTCTTCTGATCTCTCTCAGCCCCACCCACCTCACAGGGTGTTTGTTGTAAGGGGGAAAGGAAAGGAGTTTGTAAGCCCCTTTGAGTCTCCTATAGGAGAGAAAGGGGGATACAAATCCAACTCTTCTTCTTAGGAAGACTGTTTCGTACTATCTACTCTAAGCAGACCCAGAGAAATACATCATCCGGGGGCAGAAAACCAGTGACAGTTCCCAGATTTTGCCATTCCAGCCGAAATTCTGGCATTTTTGTAATGGGGCAATATTAATTGCACCCCATCAAACATTTTGTGTTCAGAGTGCCCAGACTCCTAGGAATTGAACATTCTCTGGAGCAAGTGTAAACCGGCCCAGGGTTAGCAGTTGTTGCAAACACGTGAGCAAATGCCGCAAGATAGCACGAAGCAAAAACCACAGATTGGACATCGTTCTAGACGACTAACTTGCGTGGCAGTCCCTCCCGTGTGTGTAAAAGGGAGATCCATTTAGTCGGCATGAACGGCTACAAAAATAGCTGCAAGGTGCATGTTCCGTACTGCGTTAAGATCCATGTGCTGTGTTGCGTAAGTACAAACATATTTCCCCAGTGAATGGAAGAATATGGTTCTAGCATTTGTTCCTGTGATAACTTTGAATAAGGGGACTGGATCACAACCATTCCGCGTGCATGGGATACACAGTGCCCTTTTTGGGGAAAACACAGACTGAGTGAGTCCTCTTCAAAAACTTCTTTCTTTTACTGCTTAGCCAAAAAAGACTATAAGGGGCCTAGGGAGATTTGTCTTTGCGCTTCAATATTTATTAGCCCGAGTGGGGCATGTTTGTGTCAAAGTCAGTAGATGATCACCTTATGGCTGATGAGGTGCAGTGGCATAGTGGTTAAAAGAAGGTGTACTCTAATCTGGAGGAACCAGGTTTGAGTCCCCGCTCTGCCGTCTGAGCTGTGGAGGCTTGTCAGGGGAATTCAGATTAGCTTGTTCATTCTAACACACGCCAGCTGGGTGACCTTGGGCTAGTCACAGTTCTTCTGAGCTGTCTCAGCCCCACCTACCTCACAGGGTGTTTGTTGTGAGGGGTGGGGAAGGGAAAGGAGTTTGTAAGCCCCTTTGAGTCTCCTATAGGAGAGAAAGGGGGGATATAAATCCAACTCTTCTTCTGAGGCAGTCAGTTTGCACAAGCTACAGCATGCTGAATTTCTGGTGTAACGTGCTCAGCCTCCCTAATTTTAGGTTAGCCGTGGCACCCAAAAGCTGATTTGTGTGGAGTTCTGTGTTGTGACCAAGGTCTCCATGCCACTGAAGTACCTCTAGATCACAGTTGTCAAACTCGCGGCCTTCCAGATGTTCATGAACTACAGTTCCCATCAGCCCTTGCCAGTATAGCCAATGCTCATGTTGGGAGGGACTTGTAGTTCATCCACATCTGGAGGGCCATGAATTTGACACCCCTGCTCTAGATTGATGCACTTGGAGTCTAGCGTGGGTCGACTGAGACCTGTAGCTGCCACCAGTTGAATGGGTCGTGCGAACAGACACGCTTTCCGTTGCCCTTCCATCTGTTCCGCTCTCGTTTCCTGAGGGAAGGGAATTCCACATACTTGCATAGATCACGCACTGTTTTAAGAAAGCCACACAACTTAACGGCATGCACCTTTTAAAGAAACGCGTGCACAGACAGCGACTGAAGATGCCAAGTTGTTGTTAAACTGTTTCCCCTTCAGAACTCCTTCCCAGATTGATGGCTGATAACCAGCATGGTTGAAATTAACAACCAGTATCGAGCTCTTTAACCTGAATGCTTCCCTCCCAGAATTACTGGGACTCCGCTGCAGGTGAAATTGAGTTTTTCCCAGCTGTGTAAGGACCAGTGCTATTTCCCTTCCTGTATTCCAGTTACACCCCCCACCCCCACCCCGGCATCTCATTTAGCTCAGTTTCACAAAAGGGAGGCAATCTGAAGGTCGTATCCGCTATTGCGGCGTTACTCCTTGTTTACTAAAAGCTTCTTTCCTTCTGCCTCTCTTTGGGTCTTTGCAGGTAGCGGAATAAGCGGTATGAATAGCATGACCGGCGGAATGGGCATGGGCATGGGGATGGATCGCATGAGCTCTTCTTTTGACCGAATGGGGCCCACCATGGGAACCGGCCTGGACCGAAACATCGAGATGGACCGAGGGTTCGTGCCCGGCCCAATGGGGAGCGGCGCGAGGGACAGAGTGGGCTCCAAAGGCAACCAGATATTTGTCAGAAATGTAAGCGCCTCGTGAGTCGAACCGATCCCCAGCAGTGTCCGTGGCTTTGCTTTTCCTCCTTATGTTACTCTATGCTTGTCTTCATTTTCAGCTTCCTTTTGACTTGACCTGGCAGAAGCTTAAGGAAAAATTCAGCCAGTGCGGTAAGTATTTAGGTTGCGAATGTCGTTGCCGCCTCTCCCGGCGAGGAAAAACATAGCCGCTCGTCCTAAGGAACCTGTGGCTTACAGGCGTCCGGTCCTTACAGGCTCCTTTCCATATTAGCACGTTTGCAATGGAACCCAGTTGAGTTTCAAGAGGGCTCGGGGGTGTATTCTAGGGCACCATCCCGTGAAATTAATGGGTTTACATTGGGGTAACTGCATAGGGTTGTCCTGCGCATGGAGGATCCTGGTCGGGCTGTTGCTTTGCGAGGACTGAGCATGCCCCGTGGCCATCTCAGCCATATGGTTTTGAGACGAAATCCAGCACTGGGCTCCTTCAGGAAGCGCTGTCCGCTGTCAGTGATCTTTTTAAACTGAGGAGTGTCCAAGGCAGTGTTTCCCAACCTTTTCGAGGTCAGGGTACCCTTGACCTCACTCTTCATATCTCACGGTACCCCTGCCGCCACCCTCCACCTTCCCCTCCCCTTGCCCCTGCTTGCCACACCCCCCACCTTCCCCTCCCAGGGTGAAGGGTAGCACTGGGGGTGGTGGTGGCTGCTGACCTTGTGGCAGGCCCTGCCCCATGGGCCAGCTCCATGTCCTTGCTGACACCGGTGGGAGACACCACAAAAATGAGAGGGGGGCGGTAGTGTTGCCACGGTACCCCTGGGACATGCTCATGGCACCTCAGGGTACCACGGAATCCTGGTTGAGAATGGCTGGTCTAAGGAATCTCAAGATTTCCCGGAATGTTGTTTGGAAACAACTAGGGCAGTGATGGCGAACCTTTGGCACTCCAGATGTTATGGACTACAATTCCCATCAGCCCTTGCCAGCATGGCCAATTGGCCATGCTGGCAGGGGCTGATGGGAATTGTAGTCCATAACATCTGGAGTGCCAAAGGTTCGCCACCACGGAACTAGGGGAAAAATAAAGACTGCCACAAGCCACTTGACATATCCTTGAAAGCTGGGCTGGGTGCCAGAATCCTGCAGAAATCCTTGGCATTTCTAGGAGACTCTCACCGCTGCGTGTGTGGCCCTGCAGGGCAGAGTGGTTTCTAAGTAAGAAATGGCGCATGTGCCGAACGTCCCAAGTTCTGCTTCTGTTGCGCTCTGAAATGCAGTGTAATCCTGTACCATCCTTCTGTGAAAGGTCGTATTTATTTTGCCCATTTTGGAGAAACCCGTGCAAAGGAGGATGGAGGCCGTTGTGGCTTTTAATGGCACCTGATCTAGAAAGGAAGACTTTTCCTGTCACATTTGGGATTCTTAAAATTTTCCCCAACCCATTGAAACCTGTGTGTGTTTTGTGGTTAAAATCTTGCTTTGGAATTCACAACGTTGTCCAGTTCTGTTTACTAAGCAATATTTTCTGTAGCTTTTCGTGTGAGCTTAAGTTATTACAAAAATATTGTCTTATGCGTTCGTTCTTTTATCACATCTTCCTCTTTTATTTGCTTGGCACATGAAATGTATGCTTTATTGTAGCTTCCATGTATCTTTCTAAGTTTTGCTGTTTTTTTGTTTTGTTTTAAAGCTTAGTGTAAACTTGTTCTATTCCAATGCAAAGCGAGCTCTCCTAGTGTTACAGGCAGCCCTCTTGTTATTGTATCCACTTAGTGTGAATTTTATGCCCCTCATCCACTAACATGTGGAACTGTGAAATGTCGTACGGCCATTTGTACAGCTGCCCAAGAAATGCATGCGTCAGTCCGCTACTTGGGTCGTCCAGGGGATTTGCTTATTAGACAGTCAAGTATAAATCACTTGGGTGCTGTGTGGTTTCCGGGCTGTATGGCCGTGTTCTAGCAGCATTCTCTCCTGACGTTTCGCCTGCATCTGTGGCTGGCATCTTCAGAGGATCCTCTGAAGATGCCAGCCACAGATACAGCCGACCGTGAAACCCTTTGACAATACATAAATCACTTTGTTTTTACTCCAACTTTTTTTTTTTTGGCTGGATTTTCTATCGTGTTACATCAGCCTGTTGGGGGAGATAGCATGAGAAGAGACTCTGGCCCCTTCTGCACATACAGAATAATGCACTTTCAATCCACTTTGAAACTGGACTTTACTGTGCGGAATAGCAAAATCCACTTCCAAACAGATGTGCATGGGCGGGAGGGGTAAGTAGAATCTGAGATGTCTTGTGAGGCAAGTTGGTGACTTAAGAATTTTGCTGGCAACTAAACCCAATCTTGTCAGACCTACGCAGGGTTCATCCTATTTAGAATTCGGACGGGCAAATGCCAGGGTTATGATGCAGAGGCAGGTAGTGACAAACCACCTCCAAATGTCTCTTGTCCTGAAAACCCTACAGGTTGCCATGTCGGCTGACTGTTGATGGCATGCGTGCACTCACACACAGAGTATAGAAGGGAGAGGTTGGAAGCAGGAAGAGAAAGAGCTGGGGGCAGCACAACTTAAGCAAAATGTGTCTGGAATGACATTTCTTGGAAAATCCAAAAATGAGTACATCTAGCCTGGACTAATTTTACGGACTCTATTAAAAACTACCCAGAGCGAAGGGAACTTCTGATCCCCCTGCCACACTTTCAAAGTTGAACTGATCTTTTGTTTGTTTGTTTGTTTTTTAACTTTGTTCAGGTCATGTAATGTTTGCAGAAATAAAAATGGAGAACGGGAAGTCGAAAGGCTGCGGAACGGTCAGATTTGACTCGCCAGAATCGGCGGAAAAGGCCTGTAGAATAATGAACGGCATAAAAATCAATGGCAGAGAGATCGATGTACGTTTGGATCGCAACGCATAATTTATAATAACCTGTTCCGGACACATTCCTTTGTCTGTTTAGCCGAGCTCTCTCTCTCTCGCGCGCGCGTGTGCTCCTCCCCGCCCCCACCCCTTTAGTCGGTCATTTTTAGTATAACATTGTATGCTTGACTTTAAGTTGGAGAAGCCGAACTTTTAAAACCCACCAGCCTTTAACAGTATAGTGTTTAATATACTGTGAACCTGTTTAACTGACTCTTAACGAAACGTTTTGGTTTTTGAAGAGAACCTCTTCCTGACTTTCAGCTCCCACGCCTCCTCCCTGAGAAACTCGAGGCACGGTGGCTGACTCAGGACCTCTCCAAAATCATGCTAAGTGTCTCTAGTCATTCAGTTTAAATGAATGGTTCTACTGTTTTTAATAAAACGAGTCATTTTTTCCTCTGTTGACACAGATCGTATGCGGGGACTTGTTTGCGTCGCGCCATCCTGTGTCTTTATGTAAAAAGTGTGCACCCCCCCCCCCTTTCTGCAATTTTAATTTTATTTGATTAGAGCAGGGGTCCCCAAACTACGGCCCGGGGGCCAAATGTGGCCCCCTGAAGGCATTTATCCGGCCCGCCAGGCATGGCGGCGATGGCTCCATTCATGTGCAGTGGGGGCTCAAGGGAGAGGAGGAACCGGCCCCAACGGCTGCTGATTGCAATTACATGATGGCACCCCCAAATCTCCATGAATTTTCTGACCCAGAGTTGGAAACCTTACATGTGGCAACGCCTGCTCCGCCCTTCCCTCTCAGCTACTCCATGTGTTGCTCTCAGGCTTTCTGTTCTGCCTCACTCCCATTGGCTGGCGAATCGCTCGCTGGCTGCTAGGGAGGAAAGAACCCAGGAAGATACCTGATCCTGGGTTAGATGGAATGCTTCATTGGGAAAGTTCTGCTTTTTTTTTTTTACAGGGGAAGGTATTCCACAGCCTCCCCAACAATATTTGGAGCCCACCCTGTACTTGACATTCTTTGGTTACTGTTCTAAAATAGACCATGACAGAAAGGCTGAAAGGTGAAATCAAACATTTTACAATCATTTGTGCATAGGAATTTGTTCATAGTTTTTTTTAGTCCGGCCCTCCAACAGTCTGAGGGACAGTGAACTGGCCCCCTGTTTAAAAAGTTTGGGGATCCCTGGATTAGAGTCACTGCTGTTCCTAATGCTAAACGAACGTGGTCTCACTTAATTCTTCCTGACAGCTTTGCATTGTAACATGACTGTATATGTCACCATGTAGAATTTCTCGCACACAAGTTTGAGGGCCCAAGGGAAGTCTAGCGTGTTCCTTTTTGCTGCGCACGTTTTATTTGATTTTTTTTTACATCGCTCGTATTAAAAGCAACCAACAAGCAAACTTCAGTCACCGCAGACACTGATGGGATTGTTTCCGATAATGCCGAGTTCGTACAGAATCGATAATACCGCGAATCCCAAGTACATCACGAGGCAGACGGCCCCTAGTTTTCTGTTCAGCTTCCAGCCATTCAGGTGAACCGCCAGGAAAATGAAAGCGATGGAGCAGACGAGAGAAATGGCAGTGTACGTCAGGCCGCTGCTGTTCACCTCCACGGGACCGGACGTATCGACGAAGGCTGTCTTGATGAACCAAGGCAATCCTAAACACAGCAGATCGAATACATTGGACCCGACGATGTTTGACATGGCCATGTCTCCTCTTCCTGCAAGGGGGGAAAATAGTCTTTGTAAGCATGCTAGGCTTAAGGGGACAGATCTGTTGTGGACCTCTCCTACATCTTTGGTCTACATTAGGTTGCTGAGGCCGAAGAGCCTTCTGTGTGACTGCACAGCCTAGGTGTCTGGTTCAAACTGTGCCGCGGTCCAGACGCAGTAGCAGCATGCGCTTAGCTTGCATGCTGGCATTCTGCAGCCTTGCATCACTTCCTGCGTATAGGTTCAGCATCTTAAGAACATAAGAATGAGCCTGCTGGATCAGACCAGAGTCCATCTAGTCCAGCACTCTGCTACTCGCAGTGGCCCACCAGGTGCCTTTCGGAGCTCACATGCAGGATCGTGAAAGCAATGGCCTGCTGCTGATGCCCCCCGAGCACCTGGTCTGAGCGTCTTGCTTAAAGCTGTGCGGAGAAGTCCTTTATCTTGCCAGCCCCTTCTTTTAAATAGGGCCGATCGTGATAAAGACCACACAACCGAGCATAAGGTGTCTACAGTTCCATGATCATAACCATTACAGTTGGCTTGCTGGCTCTAGCTGAGGTCATAAGAACGTAAGAACTAGCCTGCTGGCTCGGACCAGAGTCCATCTAGTCCAGCACTCTGCTACTCGCAGTGGCCCACCAGGTGCCTTTGGGAGCTCACGTGCAGGTCCAGTCAAGACTCTGTTTTCCAACAGTGGCCAAACAGATGCATCTAGAAGCTCATGAGCAAAGCGGAAGGTTGGCATTAGGTCCTTTTGCTGCATCCCCACCGCTTGGTAGCATCTACCCATTTACCATTACTGCTTGGATTTGTATTGTCGAAGGCTTTCACGGCCAGATTCAACTAGTTGTGGTGGGTTTTCTGGGCTGTGTGGCCGTGGTCTGGTAGGTCTTGTTCCTAACGTTTCGCCTGCATCTGTGGCTGGCATCTTCAGAGGTGTATCACAGAGGGAAGTCCAGACACAGTGTGTAACAGACTTCCCTCTGCGGTACACCTCTGAAGATGCCAGCCACAGATGCAGGCGAAACGTTAGCCTGGCAAACCCACCACAATTACTCCTTGAATTGTTCTTTGAACCCTAATGGTTTAGAATTAGAAGGAAGGAATCGAGTACCAAAAAGGTGATCATGTTCACTTCACTCTGGGCCCTACAGCATTGTGCTCAAGCGCAAACATGGAAGAACTTCTCTCATGGTTTTGCACACACTCAGGTGGAAATGGCAAGAAGCTTACCTTTCCTGGCCACCAGGACGCTTGCGACTGTGTCTGGGATGCTCGTTCCTGCTGCTAGTAATGTCAGACCCATTACGGTTTCTGGGATTTTCAAAGTTTCCCCTGTTGTGGCAGAGGGGAAGGGGGTGTGGAAGGGGAAAAAAAATCAGTAGCAAACAATTTCATTTTCTTCAAAGGGCAGAGTAAATTAGACCTCGTGCATAAACCTGACCATCTCGACAGGTGAGGTACGGAACAGCGGACAAATAAAAACCTGGCAGTTCCGTGGTTTCTGCATTTGAAGAATACATGTGAAGCCACAACTGCTCTGTTGCATCTTCCCAGCACTGTGAAAATCTTTTTGGTAGCGAGCACCCAGAAATCAAGTATCAAAAAGCTTATGTTTATTTATTATTTATTTATTGGTTATATTTCTATACCGCCCTCCCCTGAAGGGCTCAGGGCGGTGAACCACGAAACAGAAATAGAGCACATGGATCAAAGGCTAAAATCCATTAAATATTAGTTAATTTTTGGCTCTATATAAAATAACCCCATCCCATTAAAATGCAGCATGCTAAAATCATCATAATAGATGGCACCTACTATCAAATCCCCTAAAACAAAAGGGAGGGGGACGGCAGGATCCACTGATGTTCTAAGGGGGGGGGGGGGCCATCAGCAGCCAGCCTCCCCAAACTTTCACGCCCCAAACTTTCACGCTGGGCCTTACGGCATTGCGCTCGAGCACAAACAGAGAGAAACTTCTCTCCTGGTTCTGCACAAACTCGGGTGGAAATACTCTCTCTTCCAGTACTCTTAGGCGCCTGCCCTCCTTAACAATGTCAGTCTTCTCTGGAGCGGCCGTGGCAAGCTTAATCCCTTCTGTTCTTTTTTGGCATCTTCATCACATGGACCCTGTGAAGTCACATGAACCACTAACCCTTTTTAATCATCTGCTCTTGAAAGAGCAACACACGGAAGTGCCTCGGGAGCGCAGGCAGCTGTGAAGTCTTCTGAAAACCCTGACTGCAGAACTTGCCGGCCAGATTGCCGTTAAAATCTTAAGTGGTAGCTTGAACTTCTAGAAGCGGGCAGTGGTGGGATTCAAATAATTTGACAATTGGTTGTTTACAAGCAGCATTTTAACAACCAGTTCTGCCGAAGCGGTGCAAACCGGCTGGAAGTGGGTGAAAAAGGCGTAACAATGGTTTGGGCTCCCCCGTCTCTAAGCTACTGATGTCAACGTTATCCTCTCCCCGTCCTCCAGGTTTTCAATGCTGGAAAATGAAACGTTCACTTTACCTGTGGTACTTTACCAAACAATTTGAGGTGAAATTGAATTGAATAGAGCCGATTCAGTGCGATGCTTTTTTTAAAAGATAAAAATCACGGGCCTTGACTTTCTCCCTATAGGCTTTTTTAAAGGAATCGCTTTGCCAACAGAAAGATTTGCGGTCAAAATAATGAGGGCAGCTGGAAGTTTTTGAACAGTTTATGGGGCTAAATAAGTAGTTTAACTGGCTGTTGCCATCCTGTTTTGCAATATAAACATCTGTCGTAGTAGGAAGCAGGGTGAGCAGACAAGCCAACTGGAAGATTCTTATAATCCTCCAATTTGGAAATCATTAAGACTTTGTGACTCTTCCCATATTTAGTGCTGTCCTGGATTACTGTACATAAAACCAGCGTGGTGTAGTGGTTAAGATCAGGTGAATCCTAATCTGGAGAACTGGGTTTGATTCCCCACTCCTCCACCTGAATGGCGGAGGCTTATCTGGTGAATCATATATGTTTCTGCACTCCTACATTCTTGATCTTGGCCTAGTCACAGTTTTTTTGAGCTCTCGCAGCTCCACCTGCCTCACAAGGTGTCTGTTGTGGGGAGAGGGAGGGAATTGCAAGCCACCTTGAATCTCCTTACAGGAGAGAAAGGTGGGGTATAAATCCAAACTGTTCTCCTTCCTCTAAAGTGTGACACCTGCCAGAGAACCCAAGAGCTACCCCGCTTCTGCCTTGCAGCCTGCAAGCCACATACATGTGCAACGAGGAAGCAGAATGGCACCCCACCTCCTTATTTCTGTAATAACCACTCTGCTATTTGATGAACCTCCCAAAATAATCCAGGCCTGGGTTGAGAGAGTGAAAAGGCTGCAGTCTTTGCAGGACATGAATCAGTTAGGCTTTTGTTCTTACACTTCTTTTGCCAATTTTCCAAGACTATGAAAGTGAGGATTGCATTCAGGCGGGACTGTGGTGGTGACGTCGTGGTGCCGCACACCTACCCACGATGGTTACCATCCACACAAGAATATACGTGAACGCGGCGATCCACAGCGCTGCCATGAGGAACGTGAGCATGAACCAGTTCTTCCAAAATCTCCTCCTGCAGTCAGGGGTTGTCAAGTAGAGCAGGAGAAGAATAGGCAGCGAGAGCACCCAAAGGACCCTTTTCAGGTCTGCCTCGGGCACGGTGAAGACGTTCGGAGGGTCTGTCAAAAGAGCAAACAGGTCACGCTGTGAGATCCTAGTTTTACGGAGAAATGAGGCTTGAAGATGTGCCTAGTTTTCCTCAACATTTCTTTCTGTAAACAAATCCAGTAAGCGCCCTCTCTCCTGAGTTGTGAAGAACCAGCTTAGTAAAGCCCATTGTGGAGGAGAAATGCAAAGGGCTTCGGGCCCCCCCAGATCTGGGACATTGCAAAGGGCTCCAGGTGGGGGGGGCAGATCTGGGACATTGCAAAGGGCTCCAGGTGGGGGGGGCAGATCTGGGACATTGCAAAGGGCTCCAGGTGGGGGGGCAGATCTGGGACATTACAAAGGGCTCCAGGTGGGGGGCAGATCTGGGACATTGCAAAGGGCTCCAGGTGGGGGGGCAGATCTGGGACATTACAAAGGGCTCCAGGTGGGGGGGCAGATCTGGGACATTGCAAAGGGCTCCAGGTGGGGGGGGGCAGGTCTGGGGACATTACAAAAGAAGAACTCCAGGTGGGGGGCCAGATCTAGGACATTACAAGGAGCTCCAGGTGGGGGGGGGCAGATCTAGGACATTAGGAAGGGCTTCCAGGTGGGGGCAGATCTGGGACATTGCAAAGGGCTCCAGGTGTGGGGGGGCAGATCTAGGACGACCTGAGGCCCCAGGTGGGGGGGGCAGATCTGGGACATTGCAAGGAGGAGGCTCCAGGGGGGGCAGATCTGGGACATTCCAAAGGGCTCCAGGTGGGGGGCAGATCTGGGACATTACAAAGGGCTCCAGGTGGGGGGGAGATCTGGGACATTGCAAAGGGCTCCAGGTGGGGGGCAGATCTGGGACATTACAAAGGGCTCCAGGTGGGGGGGCAGATCTGGGACATTGCAAAGGGCTCCAGGTGGGGGGGCAGATCTGGGACATTGCAAAGGGCTCCAGGTGGGGGGCAGATCTGGGACATTGCAAAGGGCTCCAGGTGGGGGGGCAGATCTGGGACATTGCAAAGGGCTCCAGGTGGGGGGCAGATCTGGGACATTGCAAAGGGCTCCAGGTGGGGGGCAGATCTGGGACATTGCAAAGGGCTCCAGGGGGAGGGTGATCTGGGACATTGCAAAGGGCTCCAGGTGGGGGGGGGCAGATCTGGGACATTGTCTCTCCTGTGCTTCCCAAGTCCTGCGCTGCTTGGGAAGCAGGGAGGGGGACAGAGAGCTGAGCCCTGCATGGAGGATTGGGGCCTCTCCCGCCAGGCCCTTCTTGTTTGTTTGGAGGGGGAATGAGTGGGCCTATGCCAGGCCAGGTAGGAGTGAAAAGAAGAAAACTTGTACCAACCGGGCTACAATAATTACTTCAAAAAAATTTTTTGTCTCCCACTGGAGTAGCAATTTACTCATAAGTAACCAAAATAATTTTACAACACCATAACAAGACGTTTTGGAAAAATTATTTCATCTCTCCCACTGGAGTGATGAAAAAAACCTTTTTGTATACAGTTTAGAACGGCACAGCAGTATAATCTTAACACAAAGATAACAGCTAGAAGAAGAAGAAGAGTGGATTTATATCCCCCCTTTCTCTCCTTTAGGAGACTCAAAGGGGCTGACAATCTCCTTGCCCATCCCCCCTCACAACATACACCCTGTGAGGTGGGTGGGGCTGAGAGAGCTCTGAGAAACTGTGACCAGCCCAAGGTCACCCAGCTGGCGTGTGTGGGAGTGCACAGGCTAATCTGAATTCCCCAGAGAAGCCTCCACAGCTCAGGCGGCAGAGCTGGGAATCAAACCCGGTTCCTCCAGATTAGATATATGAGCTCTTAACCTCCTACGCCACTGCTGCTCCAGATTCTAGATAAGTAACTGGCCAGATTCTAGATAAGCTAGCCAGATTCTAGATAAGTAACTGGCCTCGTATTACTTCAGGGCTGTTAAAGGCAGGTCACGGTTTTTCAAAAGTACAACAGTGCTGATGATCAAGGAGGACGGCGCTCTGCAATTAGTTTATTCTAATGCTTAGTTTATGCTTATGCGCTTTGGTGCCGCCGCCACGCTTCTTTGGGGTGGGGGGGAGATAACCTTTAGGTTATCTTTTGCAGTTAAGAAACTTTCTTGAAGAGGGCATTCATTCGGAAGACGCTGATTCTAAATAAGAACATAAGAACTAGCCTGCTGGATCAGACCAGAGTCCATCTAGTCCAGCACTCTGCTACTCGCAGTGGCCCACCTGGTGCCTTTGGGAGCTCACGTGCAGGATATGAAAGCAAGGGCCTGCTGCTGCTGCTGCTGCTCCTGAGCACCTGGTTTGCTAAGGCTTTTGCAATCTGAGGCAGTGCTGCTTGTAAAACTAGAATTCGGGGGGCTAGAATTTCCAAAGTTGGCCAGACTAGTGAATTAACCCTTTTCCGAAAGAAGTACCACTAAAGGTTGCGGGGTTACCTTCAATAATGGTCTCTAGTCCATGGAAGCTCATCGAAAGTTGAGAATAATCAGACTCGTCCTGGAAAATGCCGCTGTCCGCTCTCGACTGCCGACGAATGAGGGGCCCGGTCTCCTTCCATCCGGTCAGCGGCTGCTGTTCTGCCTCGTCCCCGTTTGCTTCAAAGCAGTTGCAGCAGGGACTGAACTTCTTCATGACGTACTGGCTGATTTTAATGTCGAAACAGAGCACCAAAATGTACACCCCGTAGATCAGCAGCAGCGAAGCGCATTCGTACCTAGAATTAAGGGGAGCGTTCACGTTAGCGCCGTCTTGCTGATTTGTTTTGCGGCATTTCTGTCCTCTGTGCATTTCTGAGCTGCTAAAGAAGCAATCTGACTTTTTTAAAAAAAATCCACATTGATAGATGATGTTCCGGAAAGGAGGCTTAAGTGAGAAATTTCTCCGGAGACCCGATTTACGCACCAAGATCTCAAATACATCCTCTAGGATTGTCCAGCATTTTGTGCCGAAAGGATCTCTCCAGCCCAGCTGATGCGCTGGCCACAAACTCAAAGGCTTCAAAGCCCTTTTTATTCCTTGTGGCTTTTTTTGGGTGGCTAATAAAGCCAGGCATAGCTGTCTCAATCCCTAGGCAGAGGAAGGTACAAATCTCTTCTTGTCTCTAGCACTGCACAGCTGTTCAACTGGCAGCTTATACATGACAAAAGATGGTGAGATATCAGATACTAGGGTTTTTTTTAAAAAAGTCTATGGATTAAGTTGAATTTGGGGAAAGGAAATCTTGTTTAGACTTCTCTGTCCTGGGTAGATGTCCAATCGACAGGCTAATCAGTGCGGAGTTTTCCTTCTCGGGTACGTATGAGATATCTTTTCGAGACCGAGTGCCCAAATTGCCGCTCAAAACCCGTTTATTTATCACAAAGTGCCAACATGGCAATGCAACCCAAATACTGAGGTTTTAGTTTAGAAAAAACGGTTGGCTCAGAGGCATGCGTTACTCGGGAGTAAGTTTGGTGGTAGTCGGTGGCTTTGCTTTGAAGCAGCCGTGCAACTCTTCCAACGGGTGAATCACAACCCTAGGAGGGCTTACTCAGAAGCAAGCCCCATGGCCAGCAACCGAGCTTACTCCCAGGTAAAGAATTGCACTTTAGTTCGCATAAAAATCAGTGGGGTTTAACAGCGCTTAACAGGGTTACCTACACTGCTTCCCCAAAACTAGGTCTTAGGTTTAATGCTAATATTCGAGCCCAGCGGCCTAGGCCAGCCTAGATGTGTGTGTGGGTGACTCTATTTGCACGTGCCCACAGAGAGGGCTCTGAGTGCCACCTCTGGCACCCGTGCCATAGGTTCGCCACCACTGTCACAGAGACATCATGCGAAGCCGTGGTTTATTTTAACTGTGCTTGATTTGTGAAACCCAATTTCAGCTGGCAGGCAATCAAGGTTAGTGTCACCAGGAAGCAAGCCACGTTCTCCTCCATCCACTCGCTCCACTGAACCACGGTTAAGACTAACTGCTTAATAAACCACCTCTGCACCACGACTCCAAATGCTGACTTAGCGGAGCAGCCTGCATTCAAACAGCGGCGCCAACCAAAGACTGGTTGACTCCCGCCGTCGTTATGTGTTGCGTCTGAACTCTCTTGTCTCTGATTCTCATGGGTGCCTAAAGACCACTGGAATGTAGGGGCAGGATATGCCCGTTTGCAAGACTGCCCCGATGGAGCGGCGGTGGTTATCAATGAAAGCACTCTTCGCCTCGTAGCTGAGCTGCATGTGATCGTTCTCACATCATGTGAAAATAGACCTCCGTTATAAAGGCATGTTCTAAAATAGGTCTGGCTATTTTTCCTGCCTTGGGGGACGCAACTTGCTGTGGGCCGCCAGAATGAAACCTCCTTGTATTTTTCAAGCAAAAGATTGTTCCGATTGAGCATAGTCCCCTGTTCCAGAGGACTATTCATACATCATGCTGCTCCAAGGAAAGGGAATTGCCACCTTTTCGGACCCTGATAAATCTCTCTTTCGGGGTGAAACAAAATGGATTAAAATGCCAGGCAACTGCTATGCAGATGCCTTCACTGATTGATCATGCAACTTCAGCGGCGTAGGAGGTTCAGAGCTCCTGTATCTAATCTGGAGGAACCGGGTTTGATTCCCAGCTCTGCCGCCTGAGCCGTGGAGGCTTATCTGGGGAATTCAGATTAGCCTGTGCACTCCCACACACGCCAGCTGGGTGACCTTGGGCTAGTCACAGCTTCTCGGAGCTCTCTCAGCCCCACCTACCTCACAGGGTGTTTGTTGTGAGGGGGGGAGGGCAAGGAGACTGTAAGCCCCTTTGAGTCTCCTGCAGGAGAGAAAGGGGGGATATAAATCCAAACTCCTCCTCCTCCTCCTCCTCCTCCTCCTCCTTCTTCTTCTTCTTCTTCATTGTTACATGCATATGCTAAAATGGGTGGATTCCACTTAACACATGCAAATTGCGCCTGCAAACTGCACCCTTTTACACTTTTAACCAATCCAAATGGTTCTTTCTCCCACCCTGGACATTCCACAGGTATATCTATCCACTTGCTTTACTACCATCAGATCCTCTGAAGATGCCAGCCACAGATGCCAGCGAAACGTCAGGAGAAAATGCTACCGGAACACGGCCATACAGCCCGGAAAACCCACAACAGCCTAAAATGGAAAGCGTTTTTCTTTGACTATCCGTTTATTTGATCCGCCTTTTAAATAATTAAAGATTTTCTTCCCCCAAATATTCTGTTGGCAATACCGAAGGGAAAAAAAGTCCTTCCTGTTTAAGGAACCAAAAAAAATATCCATTTTAGGTCTTTTTTAATAATACAAAATTCTTACTGATTCCCTGCCCTTCTAACCTCATAGCTCCTTGAGGCAGAAGACAACGGTAAATGCAAAAGAGTATCTTTAATCATTATAATTTTAATACGTTTTCATTATCAGTTGCAGCAACATGCAGGAAGCCAACAACCTTTAAAAAACAAACCAGTGATCCTTAATTTTCAGTCCTGCCAATCAAGCACGAGATAAAATCAAAGTACGTCCCTAGTAATAATGTACGGGAAGGTTTGCAATACGTTGCTTAAATGGTACATTTATGACCCACTGGTTGGTAACCGTGCTGGTATATCCTTGTTAACCTTTGTTAACTTGGTAACCAAGCAAACTAAAAACGTTAGTGTATTTTGAGTAGCCTCTCAACTGGGAATGAAACTCCACCTGAGCTCTTACCAGTAAACTTTGTTGTCGATTATCATCCCAAGAACGGCCGCTGCGCTGATTGTGTACGCCAAACAGTCTCGAAACAGCGGCCAACAAGAAATCCTTGAAACCTGCAGAATATATTTGAAGAGGTGATATTACGACCGGCTGTCACGCTTACTGAGGATTGTGCACTACTGAAGCATTAGTTTTTGTGACAGATACAATGACGGTGTGGAAGACGGGTCTCTATATTATATTAAGATGTATTGCACCTGCTTTGTAGGATCACAACTGAGGTGGACCTGGGCCAGGGCGTCCAATGTTGACACTAATGATTCCCCTGGGTAGGTGTGTTAGTCTGTTGTAGCAAAACAAAACAGTGCAGTGGTACCTTAAAGACTTAACGGCATTTATTCCAGCATGAGCTTTTATGGAGCTCGCTTCTTCAGTTACCCACACAGAGAATCAAACCTGATTTATTATACGAGGCCTTCCTTTGCTCAGCTCTTTCCTGCTCCCCTCCCTTTTCGGTCATTTCCCAGAAGAGTGAGCTAAAGAGGTTTCTTTCTCCTATTGCATCCGAAGAAGAAAGCGCTCTCTCATGAAAACTTGCACTAGAATAGATGTTAGTCTTCCATAAGAAGCCACCGGACGTTTGTTATGACGTTTATGAATCATTCATGAGCTACATCGATCCAACGTGACATTAAATCAAAAGTTTTTGGCTAAATGTTAGGAAGAAGTTTCTGGTGGAACGGTCTCTCAGTGGAAAAGGCTTCCTCAGGAAGAGGTGAGCTCTCCTTTGGAGGTTTTCAAGCAGAGGCTAGATGGCTGTCTTTGAGAGCGAGGCTGATTCTGTGAACTTGGGCAGATCATGGACAGGGAGAGAAGAAGAAGAAGAGTTTGGATTTATATCCCCCCTTTCTCTCCTGTAAGGAGACTCAAAGGGGCTTACAATCTCCTTTCCCTCCCCCCCACAACAGACACCCTGTGAGGTAGGTGGGGCTGAGAGAACTCCATAGAACTGTGACTAGCCCAAGGTCACTCAGCTGGGGTGTGTTGGAGCGCACAGTCTAATCTAGTTCCCCAGATAAGCCTCCGCGGCTCAAGCGGCAGAGCGGGGAATCAAACCCGGTTCTCCAGATTAGAGTGCACCTGCTCTTAAGCACTACGCCACTGATGAGTTAGTGCTGGGCTCTCTCGGCACTTTCTTACATACCCAGGATAATGCCAATCTCCACTTAGAAAGTAATTTTCTTCCAGGCTAGATTGGCCAGTGGCATGGGAGGTTTTCTGTCTTCCTCTGGGCATAGAGCAGGGGTCACTGGGGGAGTGCAGGGAGCAGGTAGTTGTGAAATTTCCTGTGTTCTGCAGGAAGTTGGACTAGATGACCTTTGAGGTCTTTCCCTGTTCTGCGTTTGTAAAAGCTATCAAAACACAGTGCCTGGGGTAGCTTATTATTTATTTATTTATTTATTTTTGGCAAGCCTTTATTGGCATAGACAACCGTACAACAATAATAAAAACGGATTAAAAAGCATATACAATACAGGAAATAAATGTTAGGTTGAAGGAAATCTACTGGCGTTTAGTAATTTCCAGGAGAAAGTCTGCCACTACCGTGTTTCCCCGAATATAAGACAGTGTCTTATATTAATTTTTGCTCCCAAAGATGCGCTATGTCTTATTTTCAGGGGATGTCTTATTTTTTCTGTGTTCTGTTCGTCGGGCATGCTTCCAAACAAAAAGCTTTGCTATGTCTTACTTTCGGGGGATGCCTTATATTTTGCACTTCAGCAAAACCTCTACTATGTCTTATTTTTTGGGGATGTCTTATATTCGGGGAAACGGTATCATACAGAGAGAAGGATCAGGATTGTCCAACAAGTAGTGTAATCTAATTAAATCGGGGAGATCGGGTAAATGTAAAGGAGTAAGATTCACATACTTGGATCTGATTTCCTTGAAGCTGAGACAGTGTAGTAATTGGTGGGCTTACTATTTTCAAATGCCTTGCATGCCATCTTGCTAATACGGGTAAATTAAACTGGCCTTGAATTGAGTCGGCCTTGCCGTCCGCTTAGGAGAGTCACGGCGGCTAGTACATACCACGCTCGACAGGAGCCCACAAGCAGCGCAGATTGCGAGGAGGTTGTAAATCGCAGACCCGAGGATGGTGCTGACCCCAATGTCTCCTTTCGTGACGAACACCCCTGCAAGCAAAGCATCGTTTTGCAGGATTCAACTTGGGCGGCGGGGGAAGGGCTTCTGGGTCCCGCTTGTAGGATTGCTCAACTTTACCTAGAAACGCTGTGACGAGTTCGGGCGCAGAGCTCCCGGCTGCCATGAAGGTGGCGCCTGCGACGTCTTGGGAGAGGCCAAGAGCTAACAGCAACGAGAGAACAGGTTAGGTGCAAGACAAACCCAAAACCCATATCGGGGCTGTGCAATAATCTGAGCCTTGTCGGTTCTGCGAGCTTGGTTGAAGTGCTAAGACAGTGTGTTGGGATCTCGGAGGTCCCTGGTTTCAATGTCACCTCTTACACGAATGCAGCAGCCCACCTAAGGAGAGCTACGTTGCTATCCTGTCTAGAGTTCCACCTTCCTAGTCATTGACAAGGCGATTCTGCCAATGCAATTCTGGGCTGTTATCAATAGGAGTGTAGTGTCTAGATCGAGGGATGCAATTATACCTCTCTATCCTGCATTGGTTAGACGTCACCTGGAATACTGTGTACGGTTCTGCGTACCGCGATTCAAGGAGGACATTGACAAATTGGAATGGACCCAGAGGACGGCCACCAAAATGGTCAAAGGTCTGGAATCCATGCCCTATGAGGAGAGACTTAGGGAGCTGGGGATGTTTAGTTTGGTGAAAAGAAGGTTAGGAGGTGACGTGATAGCCATGTTTAGATATTTGACGGCATGTCATGTTGGTGAGGGAGCAAGCTTGTTTTCTGCTGCTCCAGAGACTAGAACCAGGAGTAACGGGTTCAAAGTGAAGGAGAAGAGATTCCACCAAAACATCAGGAAAAACATCCTGACAGTAAGGTCTGTTCTACAGTGGAATGAACTCCCTTGGAGTGTGGTGGAGTCTCCTTTGGAAGTTTTTAAAGAGAGGCTGGATGGCCATCTGTCAATAGTGCTTTGATTGTGTGTTCCTGCATGGCAAGGGGATTGGACTTGATGGCCCTTGGGGTCTCTTCCAACTCTATGATTCTATGACATCAGTAGGCTTAAAACGGGATCCTCTATTTAGGATCATACTGTTAGTCTATCAGCTTCAGTTTCTGTTATATTAGGGAAATAATACCAGCCTACTGGACACGGCTGTGGTAAGGATTGCTGCAGCAGAGTGTACGCAAAGTGCTTTGAACACGACAGAAGCTACATAAATGCTAAGGTGGAGGGAGGCTCCTTAAAGGGTGGTTGAATATACCCAGAGGTGGGATCCAGCAGGTTCTCACAGGTTCCCGAGAGTAGGGTACTAATTATTTGTGTGTGCCGAGAGGGGGTTACTAATTGGTGATTTTGCCACGTGATTTTTGCCTTAGTTACGCCCCTCCTCTCAGCAGTAGCGCGCAGACCTTGAAGCAGTCTAGCAGGAGGTGCACCGGCGTGCGTGGCAGCCTGCCCCTGCGTGCATTCGTTTCCCACCCAAGGACCGGCACAGCGGCTGCGTCCTTGCCAAAGCCCCGCCCAGGAATGCCCCACCCCTGGAATGCATGGCCGCGCCCCCATCGTGCCCCGCCCAGCCCCATTGGCGCTACGCCACAGTTTGAATCCCACCACCATGGGAACCTGTTACTAAAATTTTGGGATCCCACCACTGAATATACCCATGATTAAAATATGTGCATGCAAAGAATTATGGGAAGAAGCACATCCCACCCTGTGATTTAAACCCCTCCCTCTCCAAGATACTCTTAAATTATCAAGGGTTTGAGGAAACTTTCTCCTCTTCCCTGCTTTTTCAGCCGCTCTCAACATTCCCTCCCTTCTGGGGCATATTTAATCCTCATCAGACTGGATTTCTTTTCTGCAGTGGTGATGACAGTGGTTGAACTGACGGATTTCATATTTTTCTGCTTACGTACGGAGTCCTCCAAGTAGGTAGAGACTCTGACCTTGTCTACGGGTGACCTCATTACAAATAACGAAAACAGCACAATGTGAAGCCGGTCAATTTAGTATTTCAATATAGTGATTTCTGACTATACAGTGGCAGATTCATGTCTTGGCACAGATAACACTGAAACACAGTAAATAGATTGTGGGGAACGGGGGGACCGATTTCAAGTGGAAAAATGGGAAGTCGTTTGTCCTAAGTAATTTCCCCCAAACACTTATCTTTTAAAAGAGAGAAGCATCTTCAATAACTTTGACTTGGTGATGAGCGCAATTTGTTTCGTTCTTTGCAATTGCTCCGTTAACGCAACGAAGTAATTTGCTAGTGCTCTTTACCAGCCTTAACTCGCTTTCGAGGCTGTAAAGATGCTACCAAATTATGTGTGGGTTTTGTGTGTGTGTTTTTTTTGCATTGAAGACTTTTTTTTACAGTTGCATTGTGCACACAATAATGATCTCGGGAATAGCTGTTTGGTTTTGCAGAAGAGATTACCGGACCCCTTTTTAAGAAACACAAAACCGAGGGCGAATAAAGAGGAACTTACAATCGCTGATAATCTCCAGGGAAGGTAGGAAATAATCATCGCACACAATGGAGACAGCCAGAAACATATAAAGGATGATTATGAAATAGATAATGATGCCTCCGTCTTCTCGCTCCTGCTGTGTAAAAAATCCTTCTGGGAATTCCGACGCGGCAGAAAGAACACACTGGGTTTTATTTTCTGAAAAGCAAGGGTCAGGGATTTTATTTGAAACAGCCCTTTTTCGTTGTAGCTGTATGATGGTTTGACGCCAGCTAGACAAAGTTGTGAGACTTTTTTTCTCTGAGTAGGTTTTGGACTCTAAACAAGAAAGCAATTTGGTTCCTGAATCTGATTATTGTGGAAAGATTTTTAAATCTGTATCACTTCACCCGGACTATTTTTTTTTCCTTTGGGAAAAAAAAACTTGGATGAGTTTAGATTTGTCCCATTAAGTGAAGGGACTGAACTAAACGGCTGGCCTAAAATGCTCCTTCCAGCTGTAGGATTTCTCTCGGGTCTATTAACTAGCAGTATGATCGGGATGACCAAGGGTAGCCTGACCTTGCTGGATCTCAGCAGTTAAGAGGAAAAGAGTTTTGATTTATAACCCCGCTTTTCTTTCCTGTAAGGAGACACAAGGTAACTTACAAGCTCCTTTCCCTTCCTCCCCCCACAACAGACCCCTTGTGAGGTAGGTGGGGCTGAGAGAGTTCAGCAGGAACTGTGACTAGCCTAAGGTCACCCAGCAGGAATGTAGGAGTGCGGAAACACATCTGGTTCACCAGATAAGTCTCGGTCACTCAGGTAGAGGAGTGGAGAATCAAACCCGGTTCTCCAGATTAGAACCCACCTGCTCTTAACCATTACACCGTGCTCGGGTTCCGGAGAAGTTGTCCAATTAGCGTGTCTTCTATGCACCGCCACACAGAGGCGATACGGGGCTCTTCGCTAAAGAAGTCACTGCAAAGAAGTCCCTCTAATCTTACATGCCCTTTCTAACAAAATACCTCCAGAAACGGGAAGCAGAGTAACCGCTGGATTCACCTGCATGCTACACTGATGGCTGCAAAATCGAGAGATGACTCGTATGTGTGACTCACTCCTGGCATTGCCTGAGGCAAACTCCAACAGGCTGTGTGCAAGCAACAGACGCCTATCCATGCATGCGTGAACCAGACACCTGTGGCTGTAACCCTCACATAACACTCCCAGGTCGTGTCGCAGCGAGCCCTGGACTGCCGTGGGAGTAACAGCCGTCAGTACCATTTCCTTCCTAGGATGCCAGCCAGACTGCCCGGTTTAGAGGTTCATACTGTGCATCCGTAGCAATCTGCAAAAGTCAAGTTTGTACTAACTAGTCCATTTGACCAGGGATTGAGTCACTCTGATATTTGAGCTTCACAACTTTAAATTGTAGGCGAGGCTGGGATGGTTGTGAAGAGCCCTTAAAATCTGGACCAACAGCAAGAAGGCTCAGCCAACACTGTGTGAGAGGGAGTGAGCAGCAGACCAGATCTCCCCAAAGGTCTCAGAAGACCAGGAGGCAGGCAAGGAAAAAACATCTCCAAGGGTCTCAGAAGATCAGGAGGCACCAGATCGGAAACCATCTCCAATGGTCTCAGAAGACCAGGAGGCACCAGATAGCAAAGCATGTCCAAAGATCTCAGAAGACCAGGAGGCAGGCGATAGGAAACCATCTCCAAGGGTCTCAGAAGACCAGGAGGCACCAGATAGCAAAGCATCTCCAAAGATCTCAGAAGACCAGGAGGCAGGCAAGGAAAAACCATCTCCAAAGGTCTCAGAAGATCAGGAGGCACCAGATAGGAAACCATCTCCAAGGGTCTCAGAAGACCAGGAGGCACCAGATAGCAAAGCATGTCCAAAGATCTCAGAAGACCAGGAAGCAGGCGATAGGAAACCATCTCCAAGGGTCTCAGAAGACCAGGAGGCACCAGATAGCAAAGCATCTCCAAGGGTCTCAGAAGACCAGGAGGCACCAGATAGCAAAGCATCTCCAAGGGTCTCAGAAGACCAGGAGGCAGGCAAGGAAAAAACCGTCTCCAATGGTCTCAGAAGACCAGGAGGCACCAGATACTAGCAAAGCATCTCCAAAGAAGACCAGGAGGCACCAGATACTAGCAAAGCATCTCCAAAGAAGACCAGGAGGCAGGCAATAGCAAACCCTCTCCAAAAGTCTCAGGAGACCAGAAGCCAGGCGATAGCAAACCCTCTCCAAAAGTCTCAGGAGACCAGAAGCCAGGCGATAGCAAACCCTCTCCAAAAGTCTCAGGAGACCAGAAGCCAGGCGATAGCAAACCCTCTCCAAAAGTCTCAGGAGACCAGAAGCCAGGCGATAGCAAACCCTCTCCAAAAGTCTCAGGAGACCAGAAGCCAGGAGATCGCAAACCCTCTCCAAAAGTCTCAGGAGACCAGAAGCCAGGAGATCGCAAACCCTCTCCAAAAGTCTCAGGAGACCAGAAGCCAGGAGATCGCAAACCCTCTCCAAAAGTCTCAGGAGACCAGAAGCCAGGCGATCGCAAACCCTCTCCAAAAGTCTCAGGAGACCAGAAGCCAGGAGATCGCAAACCCTCTCCAAAAGTCTCAGGAGACCAGAAGCCAGGAGATCGCAAACCCTCTCCAAAAGTCTCAGGAGACCAGAAGCCAGGCGATAGCAAACCCTCTCCAAAAGTCTCAGGAGACCAGAAGCCAGGCGTCATAAACCCTCTCCAAAAGTCTCAGGAGACCAAGAAGCCAGGCTGATCGCGAAACCCTCTCCCAAAGTCTCAGGAGACCAGAAGCCAGGCTGATCGCAAACCCTCTCCAAAAAGTCTCAGGGAGACCAGAAGCCAGGAGAGATCGCAAACCCTCTCCAAAAGTCTCAGGACCAGAAGCCAGGCGTCGCAAACCCTCTCCAAAAGAAGTCTCAGGAGACCAAGCCAGGAGATACATGAAGCCCTCTCTCCAAAGTCTCAGGAGACCAGAAGCCAAGGAGATACTTAAACCCTCTCCAAAGTCTCCAGGGAGACCAGAAGCCAGGAGATCGCAAACCCTCTCCAAAAGTCTCAGGAGACCAGAAGCCAGGCGATCGCAAACCCTCTCCAAAAGTCTCAGGAGACCAGAAGCCAGGAGATCGCAAACCCTCTCCAAAAGTCTCAGGAGACCAGAAGCCAGGAGATCGCAAACCCTCTCCAAAAGTCTCAGGAGACCAGAAGCCAGGCGATCGCAAACCCTCTCCAAAAGTCTCAGGAGACCAGAAGCCAGGCGATCGCAAACCCTCTCCAAAAGTCTCAGGAGACCAGAAGCCAGGAGATCGCAAACCCTCTCCAAAGTTCTCTGGCCTTCCAGACCCTACCAGGTCACCCTAAGTCACCTGTGACTGCCCAGCCCAGCCCCCGCCCCCCAAAAGTGCACGGGGAGGGTGGGATCGGGGCCAGGAGCCTCCTCCGCCTCCGGCAGGGCCAAGCCGCCAGCAGCGCGCCTACCTGGGTCCGGGGGGAGCGGCTGGGCAGAGGCGCCCGCCAGCAGCAAGAGCGCCCAGCCGGGCCGGCTGCTCCTCGGCGCGCTGCAGCCGCCGCCGCCGCCGCGCATCCTGCACTGGACGCCCCGGCCCGGGCAGACGGGATTAGGGGCCTCGCGGGGGTCATGTGAGCCGGCCGGGACGCGGCCAAGGGGGAGAGGAGGAGGAGGAGGAGGAGGAGGAAGGGCTCGAAGCCTCCTCCTCCTCCTCCTCCTGGCCATTCAGCCGGACAGAGGGCTGGAGAGGCGCACGGGGCGCAGCGCTGCTGTCCTTCCCGAGACGGGGAGCCCTGGCACCTCTCCCCTGCGGAGGGGCTTCCAGAGGAGCCCGCTCCCACCCACCCACCCGCCTGCCCGCCCGCCCGCCCCCCTTGGCTCAGAGCCCTCTTTCTCTTTCCCACATACAGTCTTTATTAATCTGCACCAGGAATGCAGGCAGATCAAGGCGCATTTGAAGTCACCCCTTCACGTCTTCCAGATGTTTTGCCCTCCATCTTCGCGTCCGCCTGAGGAGTGACTCTCTTCTTCTTCTTCTTCTTCTTCTTCTTCTTCTTCTTCTTCTTCTTCTTCTTCTTCCTACTACTACTACTACTACTACTACTACTACTACTACTACTACTACTACTACTACTACTACTACTACTACTACTACTACTACTACTATTTCTATTATTACTACTACTACTATTATTACTATTACTATTATTACTATTATTACTACTACTACTACTACTACTACTATCACTATCACTATCACTATTATTATTATTATTATTATTATTATTATTATTATTATTATTATTACTACTACTACTACTACTATTACTATTACTATTATTACTACTACTACTACTATTATTACTATTATTATTATTACTATTACTACTACTACTACTACTATTACTATTACTATTATTACTATTATTACTATTATTACTACTACTACTATTATTACTATTATTATTATTACTGTTATTATTACTACTACTACTACTACTACTACCACTATCACTATCACTATCACTATTATTATTATTATTATTATTATTATTATTATTATTATTATTATTATTATTATTATTATTATTATTATTATTATTATTAAACTTATAGGCCG
The DNA here is from genome assembly GCF_021028975.2 of Sphaerodactylus townsendi. Lineage (NCBI taxonomy): Eukaryota > Metazoa > Chordata > Lepidosauria > Squamata > Sphaerodactylidae > Sphaerodactylus > Sphaerodactylus townsendi. The sequence goes on along the minus strand of NC_059441.1, from coordinate 16,730,990 downwards.
CCTCATCCCCAAAGGACTCGAGGCGGCTCACAGTATGGCTGTTCTCCAGGACAGCAAATCAAAACAACATAAAACTTAACCCATTAAAACTTAAGCAGCCGTTACTCACGACAAATATAGATTAAAACAACAGAAGTTGTTTAACAAAAGTTGTTTAAAACAGGCGCCATTCTTCCATTCTGTTCCTCTCTCACACAGGTCTCAAACCCACGGCCCTCCTGATGTTCATGAACTACAATTCCCATCAGTCCCTCCCGACATGAGCACTGGCTATACTGGCAAGGGCTGATGGGAATTGTAGTTCATGAACATCTGGAGGGCCGCGAGTGAGTCTATCAAATGCAAAATCGTTATGTAAGTTTCCATAAACATTTGCAGCTGGGTCATAGCTGAGCCTTGCAGTGAGTGGGGTATTTTCTCCCTGCCTCCATTTTATCTTCACACAACCCCACTAGGGAGGTTCGGTTAAATGCTGGCAACTGGCAGAAAGTCACCCAGAGAGCTTCCATGGCAGACGAGAATTTGAACCCGGGTCTTCCAGACCCAAATCTGGCACACTAAACACTACCAGAAACAGATCTGTTTTTTTTTTAAAAAAATATTTTTTATTGTTTTTCAAATTAAAAACATTGAACATAAAAAGAAGGGTGAGAAGATAACAGACAATAACAAAAGTAGAGCATCAGAAAAAAAATGAAAAAGTATACATACAATGAACAGTTACACATACATAGACATGATGTGCTACTACAGTTACTAACAAACAACCTAAATGGTCCCCTAATTGGGGATATTATTAATTCAAAGCAGTTACTTATTGCACTTTCTGTAATTCCCTGGTCCACCGTCTGCTCTCTGAC